>NC_090736.1:36989097-37011597 GCF_036898095.1 Palaemon carinicauda
TATATATATATATATATATATATATATATATATATATATATATATATATATATATATTTATACATACATATATACACATGCACATATCGATTTTTCATATGACTAACCACTATGTATAGCCCTCATAGACTATGAGAAAACTTTTGATTTTGTCAAAACCTTAGCAGTGATGAAAACCCTTCAAAAACAAGGAATCGATGAAGCTTATGTTAGAACACTTGAAGATATTTATATATGAAGTACAACAATCCTAAAACTACATAAAGATAGTGAAGAAAAATCTCAACTCAGAAAGGAGTTGGACAAGGAGACTCCATCTCTACCAAATTATTCACAGCAGAAATTTTTATGAATTTAGATTGGGAAACTGTAGGAGTTAATACTAATGGGAATACCCTAAAGACTTAAGATTTGTAGATGACGCAATTGTGTTTAGTGAATCAAGGGAAAAATTATAAAAGATGATAGAAGATTTGATTAAAGAAAGCAGAAATGTAGGACTTAAAATGAATATGAGTAAAACTAAGAAAATGTTCATTGAAATTGCAGTGCGACATCACATAAGGGTTATGGATGAACCTCTAGGGGTTGTTATCAAATATACGTACTTAGGACAGACAGTAAGCGTTTTCCCAAGACATGAGACCGATATCAAAATGAAGGATAAGCATGAGATGGAGAGCTTTTGGTAAACAAAATAAGATTATGAAATGTAAAATGCAACTATCTCTAAAAAGATAATCATCTAATCAGATGGTCCTACCAGTGTTAACTTAAGCATCAGAAACTTGGAGCCCTACTAAAAAGGTAGATCAAGAGACAAAAAAGGGGTAACATGGATATGAGAACGAATAAAGTAGAGGATATTCTAACAACAGAAAAAAATGGACATGGACAGGATATATGAGAATGGTAGATAGCCAAATAGATTGACATTAAGAATAACAAAATAGGTTCTTAAGGATTGCAAAATAAGAGAAGACGATGGATTGAGGAGATAAGAAAATTTACGGGTATAGACTGGCATAGAAAGACAATAACCAGACACGAGTGGAAGGAGATTTCTGAGGTCTTTATCCTCAGAGGACTAATTATGATTGAAAATGATATATATATATATATATATATATATATATATATATATATATATATATATATATATATATATATATATATATATGTGTGTGTGTGTGTGTGTGTGTATGTGTGTGTGCGTGCGTGTGTGTATGTGTGTGTGTTTGAGTTTTAAGGGGACAGACATATAGGGAGAGAATTGGACAATACCTTGATTAAAAATTCAGCTTCTAAATACATTATCTATCAATTGATTCTACTTGACCATTTCGGAATTATGTAAAATAAAAAATTGAGTAATAAATAATGAATTACCCTTTTTTCTTAATTGGGATTTCCAATTTCTAAGACCTAGTGCTACGGTTTGAATTATGACTCACAATTTCGAAAAGTTCCTCATCCAAAAAAAAAAAAAAAAAAAAAAAAAAAAAAAAGGACCAACTTATCTGTGGTGCACAGAAGTTATCTTTGAAGTTTTAGAGTTTTATTGAAGTGGTTGGGAACTTTGATCCACTTCTCCCAATTTTCCGTTGATGACATACATCACATAAGGAAAGATCTAAATTAAATTGAAAAAAAAGAACGTTCTTAATTTTTTTTTTACTTATTTCTTGTCTCATTATAGATATAAAATAAATCTTTTAGGGCCTTTGTCTTCCCTTCTTATACTAATTGAATGTTCTGTCTGTCTATCTGTCTGTTATTATTATTATTATTATTATTATTATTATTAGTAGTAGTAGTAGTAGTAGTAGTAGTAGTAGTAGTAGTAGTAGTAGTAGTAGTATTATCAGAGAGAGAGAGAGAGAGAGAGAGAGAGAGAGAGAGAGAGAGAGAGAGAGAGAGAGAGAGAGAGAGAGAGAGAGAGAGAGAAGCATTAAACATTAACAATAGATGAAACATCCTTCCTTATCAATTTTGAAAAATTATCTTTGAAGTAGTTCATTTACGTTTTCAGATTTCAGGTGTATAAATACTACTAACACAAGTACACTTGCTAAGCCACGAACCAACGACTAGAGAACCGAATCAGTGTTGTGTGACCAATATCGGCGGAATTTAAGTCCATTGCATTAGTTGCATATCAGAACGTTTTTTTTTTTCCAAAGCCAGTTGTTACAATCTCTGGCACGAATCCCCTTAAAGCTTTAATCTTCCACCAGAGATATGGCATCACGTATTCTTTAATCCATTGTTTGTTTTTTATAAGAAAATGTTAACATTCATTTCATATTATTTGTTTCCAAGTGAAAAAAAAAAGAAATTATAACTACTGTGCATAAAGAAATCAAATTTAAGTCAAGCCGATTTCCCTTATAATTTGAAATTGAATTTGTAATTATTCTGTACAGAAATATTATTCATTATCATCATCAGTCATAGCTAGTCCATCGTAGGACAAAGGCCTCAGACATGACGTTCCACATAGGTGTGTTTATGGCCTTTCTCTGCCAGTCTATTCCCGCAAATTTTCTTAGCTCGTCAGTACATCATTGTCTCTTCTTTCCCATGGTTAGTTTCCACACTATTTTTCAAACAAAAGCTCAGAGACAAAAACGTGTATATATATATATATATATATATATATATATATATATATATATATATATATATATATATATATATATATATATATATATATATGTGTGTGTGTGTGTGTGTGTGTGTGTGTGCATAATCAGATAAACCTTCTCATATGAACCTATAAAACTTAATCTACAATACTACAGCATATTACAGATAGGTATTTTTAGACACCTTAGTTTTCATGATTTTGGATACTACTTATAATTAGGAAATATATTTGATTAATAGATATATTAGACCAAAGATTTCTTTTTCTCTATCTCTAATAGGCCTCTATACACACACACACACACACACACACACACACACACACACATATATATATATATATATATATATATATATATATATATATATATATATATATATATATATATATATATATATATATATATACATATATATATATATATATATATATATATATATATATATATATAGATAGATAGATAGATATATATTTATCCATATATTTATATATATATATATATATATATATATATATATATATTTATATATATATATATATATATATATATAAATATATATATATATATATATATATATATATATATATATATATATATATATATATTTATATATATATACATATATATATATATATATATATATATATATATATGCGTGTGTGTGTGTGTGTCAGTAAGCACGCGCGCGCGAGTGTGCGTGTGCCGTAATACCATCCTTCTATTATAATTTATGCTTTGCCTCCCTACCTTTGATAAAACTGCCGTAAACACTTTCACATTCCAATTCTCTTAGTGTCTTGGCTCTTTGACTTGTCTAATTAATTTTGAAGGAAACTTTGACGTCTATTTTTTACGCCTTCTAAAAAGGAACTCGTCCTTGTAAGGGCATGGGGGTACAATTGCGTTTCTCTTTCAAGTCATAATTCCTACTTCAGGACGTCTTCAACATTTGCGTCGTTCAAAGGGGAATGTTATAAGTTCCTTAACTAAATGCGAATATAGTTCAAGTAACACTGATAAAATGCACTGTTAAAAAAAAACACCGTAATTTTAATCGGAAATTCTCTGTAAAAATATACCGTTCTCAGGTGTATTTAGGTAAAATATAAGCGACTGCAATTTTTACCCTACTTTGGTAGTATCTTTTACTGGACGGTGAACGTAATATCACTCCTTAACGTCCATATATCCGTTTTTAAAACACCAATTGCCTGGCAATATTTATTCCAGGATTTTTACCTTTTTTACGGCAAATTTTTAACAGTGTGAAAAAAAAGTATATAGGCTACGAGTCATTTATCATTACTAAGTATAATAAATTCTTTAAAATAGTCATGATAAAAAAGATGATGAAATTGTGGTTCAAGGTAAAGAGAAAATAAAACAAAAATAATCCTAAACATATTCTTCCCTCCCCGCAAAGGTTACATTACAATTACTCCCAAAATTAAGATTTTTCGAGCTATGACGCATTCTTAGATATAATTTTTGTGAATATTCACGCATGAATTCTTGTTTTATGACGGTAACAAACATGAAATGAAAAAGGTCACCTTTTCCACTAAAGCATGACCTGCGGAAAAATGTAAAACAATAAATTTATCATATATTTTTATGTTAAAGATTTAAGGAAAGAAAAAACTAAGTCAGGATACACGTTTCTTTTTTTTACCAGGATGTAGGTACAGTGCATGGTAAAAGCCTATCTAGTAAAAGTCTAGGGGACTTACTAAACAGAAAAAGGAGAGAAGGGTATGCATTCATTCTAAAAAATCCTTTTGGATGATCCTCCCCTAGTCATTTGTGACCCCCCCCCCCTTATCAATTGGGACCTCCCAAGTCAATTGAGTCCTTCCCAGACCAATTGGGACCTCACCAAGTCAATTGGGTCATCCCCAGGTCAAATTGGGACCTTCCTAAAGTCAATATGGGCCTGCCCTAGTCAATTGGGACCTCCCAAAGTCAATTGGGTCCTTCCAAGGTCAATTTGCGACCTCCCCAACTCAAATGAGTTCTTCCCCAATCAGTTAGAACCTTACCAAGCTAATTGAGTCCTTCCCAGATCAATTGTGATCTCCCCAAGTCAATTGAGCCCTTTCCAGATCAATTGAAACCTCCCTAAGTTAATTGAGTCCTTCCCAGATCAATTTGGATCTCCCCAAGTCAATTGAGCCCTTTCCAAATCAAGTGAAACCTCCCTAAGTTAATTGAGTCCTTCCCAAATCAATTGGGACCTCACCTAGTTAACTGGCTCTTTTTTCAGATTAATTGGAACATCCCAAGTTAAGTGAGTCCTTCCCAGATCAATTGGGACCTCCCCAAGTTAATTGAGTCCTTCCCAGATCAACTGGAACCTCCATCAAGTTAAATGGGTTCTTCCCAGATCAACTGGAACCTCCCCAAGTTACGTGAGTCCTTCCCAGATCAATTGGAACCTCCCCAAGTCAAGTGAGTACTTCCAAGGTCAATTGGGACCTCCCCAAGTCAATTGAGTCCTTCCTAGATCAATTGATACCTCCCCATGTTAATTGGATCTTTCCCAGATTAATTGGAATCTCCCCAAGTTAATTGAGTCGTTCCCAGATCAATTGGGACCTCCCAAAGTTAACTGAGTCCTTCCAATATCAACTGGGACACCCGCTAAGTTAATTGGGTTCTTTCCAGAACAATTGGAACCTCACCAAGTTAATTGAGTTCTTCCCAGATCAGTCAACTGAGTCCTTCCCAAATCAATTGAGACCTTTCCAACTTAAGCGAGTCCTTCCCAGATCAATTGAGACCTCTCCAAGTTAAGTGAGTCCTTCCCAGATTAATTGGGACATCCCCAAGTCAAATGAGTCATCCTAGATCAACTGGGACCTCCCAAGTTAATTTGGTTCTCCCCAGATCAAGTGGAACCTCCCGAAGTTAACTGGGTCCTTCCCAGATCAATTGGAACCCCAATATTATTTTTATTATTGTTACTACTTGCCAAGCTACAACCCTAGTTGGAAAAGCAGGACGCTGTCAGCCAAGGGGCTCCAACAGGGAAAATAGCTCAGTGAGGAAATGAAACAAGGAAAAATAAAATATTTTAAGAAGAGCAACAATATTAAAATAAATGTCACTTTATAAACTATAAAAACTTCAACAAAACAAGAAGAAGAGAAATAAGCTATAAGATAGAACAGTGTGCCCGATTGTACCCTCAAGCAAGAGAACTCTAACCAAAAACAGTGCAAGACCATGGTACAGAGGCTATGGCACTACCTAAGATTAGAGAACAATGGTTTGACTTTGGAGTGTCCCTCTCCTAGAAGCGCTGCTTACCATAGCTAGAGTCTCTTCCACCCTTACAAAGAGGAAAGTGGCCACTGAACAATTACAGTGCAGTAAGAATTGTTTGGTAATCTCAATGTTGTCATGTGTATGAGGACAGAGGAGAATATGTATAGAATGGGCCAGACTATTCGGTGTGTGAGTGTATAGGCAAAGGGAAAATGAACCGTAACAAAAGACAAGGATCCAATGTAGTACTATCTGGCCAGTCAAAAGACCCCATGACTCTCTATTGGTAGTATCTCAACGGGTGGCTGGTGCCCTGGCAAACCTACTACCTAGGTCAATTGGGTCCTTACCAGATTAACTGGGACCTCTGGAACCTAATTGAATTCTTTCCAGATAAATTGAGACCTCCCTAAGTCAATTGGATCCTTCACAGATCAATTGGGACCTCCTCAAGTCAACTGAGTCCTTCTTAGAGCAATTGAGACCTCCCTATGTAAATTGGGTCCTTCTCAGAACAATTGGGACCTTCCAATGTCAAAAGAGTCCTTCCCAGATCAATTGAGACCTACCCAAGTCAATTAAGTTTGCTCATTTAAGAAAACAACGACAGGCGAACAATAAAAGACTTGAAAATTGTCCAGACTGATGCCAAATTGACTCCATTCTTTAGACAGTCTGCCTTACCATGCTGGAGGGAGTCCAGTACGTTTTGGCACCGCTCTTTTGGCGACGATGATTTGGCGCCGCCGTTTTGGCGTTAGATGGTTTTGGCGCTCATTGTTTTGGCGCTAGCCCATTTCTCACTATCTTGAAAATTTTCTGACCTGATATATATATATATATATATATATATACAGTATATATATATATATATATATTTATATATATATATATATATATATATATATATATATATATATATATATATATATATATATATATATATATATATATATATGCATATACATATATATATGCATATATATATATATATATATATATATATATATATATATATATATATATATATATATGTGTGTGTGTGTGTGTGTGTGTGTGTGTGTCTGTGTGTGTGTTTCTATATAATGCATGGGTCAAAAATAACAAAAATAAAATAAATTCTATTTATTTTCAGCAATACAGTATTAAAATGTTACAAAAATGAAATAAAATGAAATAATTTCACCAACATGTTAATGCATTTCATAGTTATATGCCAAACCACGTAAGTATTCCAGTGGTTCCCGTGAATCAAACTGCTGTGCTATAGTTAAAATGTGTTCAGCAGTCTTAATGTATTTTAAGCGTTTTCGAGCAGAAGGATTCCCAGCCATTAGTTGATCATAGTAAGAATCGTGTCCTTTCTGAATTGTCTTTATGCCATCGATGAATTTCCATATAATTGGGTGGTTTAGACTTGAATGTCGTAATCAGATGAGCCTTTGGTGTAATGAGGTGATCACTAAACGAGACACAAATTTATGTATTGTCCTTAAGTTTGTTTCTTGGCGCCAAAACAGATCATCGCCAAAACAATGAGTGCCAAACTGTCTATCGCCAAAATAGCGGTGCCAAATCGTCAGCGCCAAAGAGTCTTCGCCAAATCATCCTGTTCCGTGCTGGAGGTTGTTTATTAAACTTAGAAAGGGAAGACTAAGAAGCCTAGGCTACCCTCTCGTCCAACCAAGCCATACAGACAGCAGCAGCAGCAACTTCCTTTGACTGCAGTGCCCCAGATGATGGCACAAACCCCGACCACATACCAGTGAGTACCCCAAGCCGTGACAACGCAGTCTCCGTCATTTAACCCAGCATTTGAAGGGCAGTCTACTACCTTTCGTCCAAGAGCTAGAGGATCAGCCAGAGGTTCGTCTAGACGCCCATCAAGGGGAAGGGGGTTCAGGGGAGGACGTGGTCAAGGAAGCAAGGCCTCAGGTCAACAGCATCAGAAGTGAAATGCTGCCGGTAGGAGAGAGACTTCATCTTTTTCGGGATCGTTGGACCTTCGATCCCTGGGCCCACAGCCTAATCAAGAATGGACTGGGTTGGATCTGGAACAGCACTCCACCTCCGTTCCCACAATTCCTCCAACATTCTACCCCCGTTCTGGAAGAATACATTCGAGAATTCTTGGAGAAAAGAGTAATCCGAAGGGTAAAGTCCATCAAGTTTCAAGGAAGGCTGTTTTGTGTTCCAAAGAAGGACTCAGAAAAACACAGAGTCATCGACTTGTCGCCACTCAACAAGTTTTCAAAATACTGGAGGTTTAAAATTTATCAAATGGCAACAAATTATAATCAAGAGCGAATTCAAATATTTATTTTATATAAACAGAACTATCACTGAAATATGTATTAAGGAAAATGGCTCAGGATCGTAGATGGTCTTATTCGCTTCTTGGTATTTAAGCGAGGTATCCGTCCTTATGAAGACCGATGATGCCACCTCACTACCAGAAAAGTCCTCAGGATCTATAAATATGTCATAAATACGCTCTATTGATAGAGAGCAAATATACGAAAATATATCAAAAAAACTATTTGACTGCCAGTTAATATAATAAATGCATGAAGCAAATATGAACTCGAACGAGCAGAATAAAACAAGACACTTTACAAATATAAGTAGTTAAACCGCCAATAAATTCTAAATTTTAAATGAAAACAATATGGGTGGTCCTTTGGATGATATTTTATGGTTCAGGTTAAGGAGACAATTCATTCAAAGTGAATGAGTAACTCGAGTGAAATTTACAAGGCACAAGCATCAATGTGGTTTGCAACTTACCTCCACTCTAAGCAAGCCTCTCTAGGTCAATTGCAGCTGTCGTTGTTAATTCAAAAATCGATGCAACTCCATTGTATAGTAGCCTCAAGAAGTAATCCAAGTGCTCACACTTCCAAGCAGGATCATCCTCGACCAACGGTCACACTAGTCACTTAATGCTCCATATTAAAATTTACGCAGGATTGGTGAAAAATATTAGTGAAGAGTTAACACGCCCTTCTCAGCTGCTGAGTGAAAATGCACTGTCGTCTTCAAACGCTGGGACTAGAAGTAAACTTTTGAGGTGAATTAAAGGTTTTCGTTCAGTCTCAAAACTCTAGTATTAAATTATCACTTTAAAGGAGGAATTTTATGGTTGCAAACTATCGATGCTTTCACAAACTTAAAACATAACATACTGAAACCGAACGAGTCTCCAAAGCAAGAACACGAACTAACCATTATAAACAATTTAAACTTTTCCCAAAAACAAAAAGAAACTTAGAATTTTGAAACAAGCAAAGTGGAAAATCAAGGACCATAAAGGGTGGACACTACACTCAAAAGTTAAAAAGAACAAAGTGAAAAAAGTTTCACTTTTTTCAACACTCCCAGCAAAGACATTCAATTTCAACTGTTTTAGTGTCAGAAGAAATTGAACTTTTATTTATCAGTAGTATAAAAAACCTCATGTCCCATACAATTAAATATATACAAGAGTTATTTACAAGGTACAAGTAATGAATATTAAGCATCTCCATGAAGATAAAGATTTTTCGTTTTTCGTACGCCTTTCAAAGCAGCCAATCTTTTAGGCCTCTTTAATGCAAGATCCTCATTGGAATGCTCATCCTCTTGCCTATGCACTACTTTAGAGTGAGAATATTAATTAATACTCAGTAGAGGAATTAATGATGAAGAGTGTCTATTTACTCTATCTTTGTTTCCCTTGATTACTGTTGCACCAGTGGTTTCACCAATTGAGTTCATCTGAACGCTTTTAACGATTCCCATAGGATAATTTGCAGGTTTCAAATGAACATCTTTTAGTAAAACTATATCACCAACTTGCAAATTCTCGTGCGATACTGGCTTGTATCTAGAACCCACATTAGTGGCTTGATGCACAAGTTTTGCAAGGAATTCAGAGTTATAAATGTCTTTTAAACATGTACGAGACTTGCGCAATTTACTATAACTGTCCTTAATATGCTCTATTGGATCCTTATTAGGAGTCCATGAAGGGTCGGAATCTGGAAGAGGTTGCAAATTAGGAATGATGCTCAAAGACACCAACTCATAGCCCTTTAGCAAAATTTCAGGTGTTATTGCAGCAGGAATGACTTCATTTGGATTATTATCTCTTAAAGACTCGTGAAAAGCAATTGGCCTGCGATTAACTAAATGTACAGTCTCTGCTATAAGAAACTCAAAATCAAGAGAATTCAATACAGTATTTCGAACTGAACCATATATAAGTCTTTTAACTAATTTAACACAACTTTCCACAAGTGATCCAAGTTGGTTACAGCCTTTGTAGTATTGCTAAAATTCTACAGCCCTCATTCCATGTTCCTGTAGATATTGCACAGTATCTGGGTCCCTTAAACAATCAGAATTTAAATTAGTACCTGCAACAATTTGAGATCCCATATCTGAAAAACACAATTGTGGAGTACCATACTCCCATATATGTAACTGAAGTGCTCTCAAGAATGTGGGTACAGTCATGTCAAAGCATAATTTTAAATTTATAGCTCGAGACCACAAACACGTTATACAAGGCAACCAAATTTTTGTTTTAACCCCTTGGTACTTAATATAATACGGGCCAAGATAGTCCAGGAAAATAGACCTGAAGGGAATATTGGGAGGTTTCAACCTAAAATCTCTGTATGGACTTTGATTCAATTTGACTGCATGTCTGTGAAATCGTCTGCAGTTGATGCATTCTTTCAAAATATTCTTTACAGTCGAAAAGAAACTTGAAACCCAAAAAGTTTTCCGAAATTCGGTCAACAATGAGTAGATGCCAGCATGGTTTGTCATTTTATGCATTTCCAAGATTAATTTCTTGGTCAGGACGCTATCCTTTGACAAAAGGATAGGCGAGAACATAAATTTATCTCTGTCCTTCCAGCGTGCAGTCTTACTTCTAACATGTAATATACCATTGTGATCTGGATAAATATTAAGTTGGCTGATTATGTAAGGGATCTCTCTAACTGCATTAGAAGACCCTGCAAAATATTTAAAAACTTCTGGAAAGTGAATCTGCTGGTCTCTGTAGATTACCAAGTTATAAGCTTTTGACAAAGTTTCTTCATCCGCAAGACAATTAAAATGTGAATATGTACTTGGGTCCCTCATCTTTACTGCAATTTTCAGGTTATTAATAAACCTTATCACATACTTAAGGACTGAAACTATACTCTTGAAGCCAGAAAATGAATCCATAGAAACCAAATGGTTTATATCCTCTCCAACCACAGACTCTGTAGCAACATGAACATTACTACTTTCAAGAGAAGAGCTTATACCTTCTTCTCTGAGAAATGTATTAGGAATGGTGACTTCCATCTTATCACTTGCGAAAACATCAATATCCGCATCAGCAACAGTACCACTGAAAAAATTAGAGTTCATTAATTGCTTATAGGAGAGAGGTCGGGTGATTGCATCAGCTGGATTTTTAGAGCCTGCACAGAATTTAAACTTAATAGGAAATTCTTCACACATTCTGCAGATACTATCTAATCTATTTTTCACAAAGATGCTCAAATTACGCAATTTATCAAACTTTTTAACATGTGCTGATAACCAATGTAAGCAAACTAGACTATCTGTGTATAGATCCATCCATACTATGTTAATAGGCTCAACACAATTAGAGCCACTTAATTCTCTAATATCATGTAATACTTCAGTCCCTAAAGAAACTGCCTGAAATTCAAGAGAAGGTATGGATTTAGATTCTAATTGATTGTTAACAAATCTGTTCTTAGCCATGACAAAGTTTGTTTTTTTAGTTCTCAAATTATATAAAAACACAACCCAGCCGTAAATGCTTCTAGAACTGTCTGTATATGCAATCAAATTATACATATCATCTCTCCTACCAACAAATCTATTAACTGAAATCGTTGGAGAAGAATTTAGCTGCTTAGCAATATTATTCCATTCTCTTAACAGATCCTCAGATAGCCTATTGTCCCAACCAATTTCTTTAATGCTTTGCACTGCAAAGAATGCATGAATATTCTAGCGCTATTTAGTAAAGGTCCAAAAAAATTAAAGATATCAAAATTTGATGCAATTGAACTCAAAATCTGCCTTTTAGATGAAGCATTCTTATCCAAAACTAATTTCTGGGTGGACTAAGAATCAGTCTCTGTATTCCAAAGCAATCCAAAAAGCTTGGTCACAGGGGTCGACTTCTCACCAGTTTCTCCATCAATGGAACTCTGCAAAGATTTAAAATTTGTCATAAACTGTTGTACTTCAAATCCATAAGGCTAAAAAATCTGCTTCAAATTATCGAAGGCCCATTTCAATTTGACAGGGTCATTGAATGAAATCATGCAATTATCTATATAACATAAATCATAAATATTTCTCTTCAAATTCCTAATTTGTAGCAAATCATTCTTTATATCAATCATGAGAATATAATATAAAGCTAAAAGCAGTAAAGCAGGACTAGGTCTAAGATCGAAAGGAAGCCGAACATGTTTGTACACTATCAATGAAAAATCATTCTTGGCAACATTTCGGTACCAATAAAACAAGCTTTTGCTGATCAAATTCAGGCAACACAATTTGCAAGAAAGCCTTTTTTCAATTCAAAGCACAGGACATTGCTATCAAATCTCAATTGCAGTAAAGAAGTAGATACTTTCTTAATAAGGCAAGGGCCCGCTAACATTGCCTGATTGTGGCCGACTGTTAAAGGCTTTGAGGGATAATTTTCACAATTAGAAAGAAAAACATTTCTGTCTTTGCTACTCTCTTTTTCTAACCTGAATACAGGCATGGCTGGCAAAAAGGAAAAACTAGGGTGCTCCTCCAGGAATTGAGATAAATTATCTACCCTCTCTATTATACCTAGACGCTCGTGTTCTCTGAAAACCTCGTCTATCATTCCAAGAGACTTACCGTCTTTGTGATATCTCTTAAAATTAGACTTTAGAACCAACTTTGAAAGAGTTTGATTTTTACCAAGAAGATGAGACACTTTCTTGTTCCATAAGATAGGAAGCACTAGTCTCCCATCATCACTGCGTGTAAGGGAATTCAAAACATAATTTATCAAATGCATATCATTTTCGACACAAGATTCATTATACAAAGTTTTATCATAATTCAAAATCTGAGAACACTCTTCAGAGAGAATAGCATCGGTAGCCTTTTTAGATCAGATTGAACAAGATTACCTTTATCATCGAGTACAGCATAATTTACTTCTGCAGAAATACATTCAGTATTTGGGGAATGATCTTTCTCCGGCTCAATAATAGTCACTGAATCAGCCTCAGAATGATAAAGTAATACACTTGGATTCCTTGTAGAATTACTGCTGTGAGGAATACTTTGCAAATTTCTCAGGTATTCATTAACATTTCCAGAAAGCATAATACCAAGGGAAGTTTCCAAATATGCAGAGGGAACACCAAAGCCAAACAATTTCATTATTTCTGGTAAACAATGAATAGAATGAGTTCCAAGTATGAACTTAATATCAGAGATCATATCCTCCCCTTTTGCCAAAAATTTATCTGTAAAATTATATCCCTTTTCCAGAAATCTTTCAACAATTAGACTCAAACCTGGAAGAATTAGCTTTGTATTGATTTCTGGAAGGCAGATTGCTTCCACACAAAAACAGTCCATATTATTATTTAAATTAACACGAACAACATTAGTCAACAAATTTCTTTGAGAGTTAATACCTCTTACAGTGACACTGAAATTTGATTCCAATACTTCCAAATTATTTCGCTTTGCAAATTCAGCATCAATAAAGTTAAGCTGAGAACCAGTGTCTTTAAGACAACGCATTTGCTCATTAGACAAAACAACCGAGAAAATGGGTAAAACGGAAGGCCCAGTATGTGAAAGGACCTTATTGCAATCTATGCTTATCATACCATTTGTTGCTCCAAGGGAAGAGCCCTTTTCTTTATTAACGTTATCAGTAGCAACCTTACCATTACTATCACACAAAAAACTGAAGTGCCAATCGTTATATTTGTTACATTTTCTCAAGAACCTGAATCTACATGCACTAGTCTTATGAGGATTAGCACATTTAGTGCAATCATTCAACTTTAGCAGCCTTTCGACCTTTGCCTTTGGAGAGGCATAAACCTTACACTTGTTAACTGGATGATCAGCATTTAAGGAACCATTTTCGTCCCTACACAAAATACAACTCTTTAATTTCACTGCACTGGAAGAGTCAACCTGTACGTTACTAGCAAAACTTAGTGTTGATCTAGCATCTGACAACTTTGCGATTAACTTTCTTCTGATATCTTTTCTGAACCCCAAGGTAACGCTCTGTGGCCTCAAAAATATTATCCTCAATATCCTTAAGCAAAGGTTTGTTTTTATTTGTAATCTGAGTTAATTGTAATTTGAGACCATCATTCATAGCATCCCAAAAGAAATATTGTAAGACATCATCAATGGTTATTGCAAGGGCAGCAAATGAGTTTTTAATGCTCCTCATCTTACCAATAAAGGCATATGGGTCAGAGTCATACGTTAATTTTAATCCTGAAAGGGCAAGCATAGTTTCAAATTTCTGATCTAATTCAGAACCAAAAGCTTTTTGTAACAAGGCTTTGGCTTCCTCATAATTCTGTTCAGTAGAAGATAAAGATTTCACAAGAGCTAATGGCTGTTTACCTAGTTGATTTTGGAGATAAATAAATTTAAGATAAGAGTCTACTTTCATTGTCTCCATAGCCTTCTCAAAATCCTTAAAAAAAAATTTCTATGCTTTCCCCCTCAGAATGATTATATACAGGAAGAGGCAAACATGGGTATTTAATATTAGGAGAAGGGTTACTAGGCAAGGGAATTTCTGCTGTGACTTTCTCGAGCATAGCTAATGATGATAAAATATTATCCGTATAAATAGCACAACAATCGAGTTCATCTTTGATATCAGATTCATCCTTTTTTTCACTGAAAAGCATATCCACTATCTGAGAGTCCAAACTATCTAACTTTGTTATTAAATTTTGAAGGAAAAATACAAAACTAATCCTTTCTTGCTCAGTGAGAGTACCATATTTAAGCCTTACACTGTCACACATTTTGGTCACCGTGTTCGACAATGACCACGTGAAATCTTAAGAGCTTTCAAATTCTCCATATTGCATGTAAATTCAGCTAAAACTTAAAAAGTAAAAATGTGCAATATATAATGGAATAAACCCATTAGCAAATTCAGAAATTAAGCAAAGCGTTATCGAAGGAAATATAACCTATGCAAATTCGCGAATATTCACAAAAAATATGACCAACACAGCAAAATAATAAACAAGTAAAATATTCACGAAGCAAAAAATGTGTGACCGCGATCAAAAGAACCCGACGAGGAAGAACACCATGAAGCAAAAGACCTGTAACCTTCCCCACGTTGGGTGCCATTTTTAAAATACTGGAGGTTTAATTTATCAAATGGCAATAAATTATAATCAAGAGTGAATTCAAATATTTATTTTACATAAACAGAACTATCACTGAAATATGTATTAAGGAAAATGGCTCAGGATCGTAGATGGTCTTATTGCTTCTTGGTATTTAAGCGAGGTATCCATCCTTATGAAGACCGATGATGCGACCTCACTAATAGCCCCCAATACCAGAAAAGTCCTCAGGATCTATAAATATGTCATAAATACGCTCTATTAATAGAGAGCAAATATACGAAAATATATCAACAAAACTATTTAACTGCCAGTTAATATAATAAATGCATGAAGCAAATATGAACTCAAACGAGCAGAATGAAACAAGACACTTTACAAATATAAGTAGTTAAACCGGCAATAAATTCTAAATTTTAAATGAAAACAATATGGTTGGTCCTTTGGATGATATTTTATGGTTCAGGTTAAGGAGACAATTCATTCAAAGTGAATGAGTAACTCGAGTGAAATTTAAAAGGCACAAGCATCAATGTGGTTTGCGACTTACCTCCACTCTAAGCAAGCCTCTTTAGGTCAATTGCAGCTGTCGTTGTTAATTCAAAAATCGATGCAACTCTATGGTATATTAGCCTCAAGAAGTAATCCTAGTGCTCGCACTTCCAAGCAGGATCATCCTCAACCAACGGTCACACTAGTCACTTAATGCTCCATATTAAAATTTACGCTGGATTGGTGAAAAATATTAGTGAAGAGTTAACACGCCCTTCTCAGCTGCTGAGTGAAAATGCACTGTCGTCTTCAAACGCTGGGACTAGAAGTAAACTTTTGAGGTGAATTAAAGGTTTTCGTTCAGTCTCAAAACTCTAGTATTGAATTATCACTTTAAAGGAGGAATTTTATGGTTGCAAACTATTGATGCTTTCACAAACTTAAAACATAACATACTGAAACCGAACGAGTCTCCAAAGCAAGAACACGAACTAACCATTATAAACAATTTAAACTTTTCCCAAAAACAAAAAGAAACTTAGAATTTTGAAACAAGCAAAGTAGAAAATCAAGGACCATAAAGGGTGGACACTACACTAAATAGTTAAAAAGAACAAAGTGAAAAAAGTTTCACTTTTTTCAACAACAAGTTCATAGTGAACTACAAGTTCAAGATGCTAACACTCCAACATATAAGGACCTTACTACCCAAGCGGGCATTTACCGTCTCCATAGACTTGTCAGACGCTTATTGGCACATTCCAATCAGTCGTCACCTCTCCTCCTACCTAGGATTCAAGCTACAACGAAGACTCTACGCCTTCAGAGCCATGCCATTCGGGCTAAACATAACCCCAAGGATCTTCACGAAGCTGGCGAACGCAGCTCTCCAACAATTACGCCTAAAGGGAATCCAAGTAGTGGCCTACCTGGACGACTGGCTGGTGTGGGCAGCATTCAAGACAGAGTGCATGCACGCTTCCCAACAGGTGATCCAGTTCCTGGAACATCTAGGTTTCAAGATCAACAAAAAAAAGTCTCGGCTTTCTCCATCCCAAAAGTTTCAGTGGCTGGGAATCCACTGGAATTTACTGTAACACCAACTTTCCATCCATGTAAAGAAGAGGAAAGAAATAGCAGGTTCTGTCAAGAGACTTCTGGATTCCAAAAGGATATCAAGACGCGAACAGGAGAGTGCTGGGGTCTCTCCAGTTTGCCTCCGTAACAGATCCAGTGCTAAGAGCACAGCTAAAGGATGCAACCGGAGTTAGGAGAAAATATGCTTCAAACGCGCGAAGAGTTCTGATAAGACCAATACCGACTCGTTTGCGAACGCTACTCAAGCGGTGGTCCAAAGCCAAACAACTGAAGAAATTTGTGCTTCTTCAGCCACCTCCCCCCTTTATGACTATTCATACAGACACCTCGAAGGAAGGATGGGGAGGTCATTCTCACCGGAGGAAGGCCCAAGGAACCTGGTCCAACCTATTCATGAAATTTCATATAAACTTTCTGGAAGCCATGGCAGTCCTTCTTACTTTGAAGAAAGTCTCCCCTCGCCACTCGATCCACATAAGATTGGTACTAGACAGTGAGGTGATAGTGAGATGCCTGAATCGACAAGGATCGAGGTAACCTCAAATCAACCAAGTGATGTTGGCCATCTTCCGGCTAGCGGAGAAGAAGAGATGGCACTTGTCAGCAGTTCACCTTCAAGGAGTCAGCAATGTGACGGCGGACGCTCTATCCAGACTCACGCCGATAGAGTCAGAATGGTCCCTAGACGCAGAATCATTCTCTTTCATCTTGAGTCAAATCCCAGAACTGCAGATAGACCTCTTTGCGACAAAAGACAACAAGAACTTACCTCTCTACGTGTCCCCGTACGAGGATCCCCTAGCGGAAGCAGTGGACGCTATGTCCCTCGACTGGAACAGATGGTCTAGGACTTACATGCTCCCTCCTCACAGCCTTCTATTGAGGGTCCTCGACAAACTGAGATCTTTCAAGGGAAAAGCGGCAGTAGTGGCTCACAAGTGGCCGAACAGCGTATGGTTCCCTCTGGCATTAGAACTACAGGTGAAGTTTCTACCACTATCGGATCCAGTTTTGACTCAGCAAGTTCAGAAGTCGAATGTCTGCGCTTCATCACAGAAAACCCGGAACCTGCAGCTCATGATTTTTTCTCCCTAGCAGTGAGAAAACGTTTCGGGATATCAAGAGACAGTATAGACTTTTTAGAGGAATATAAGTCCAAATCCACCAGAAGACAATATGAGTCATCATGGAGGAAGTGGGTGTCCTTTGTCAAGGCGAAGAATCCACAAAAGATCTCGACAGACTTCTGCTTATCATTCTTCATCCACCTCCATGGCCAAGGTTTAGCAGCCAACACAATATCAACGTGTATATCCGCCTTGACAAGACCTATTCTATATGCCTTTCAGGTCGACCTCTCTAACGACATTTTTAACAAAATTCCGAAGGCCTGTGCTAGGTTCAAACCATCAGCACCTCTGAAACCCATTTCATAGTCTCTGGATAAGGTTCTTCATTTTGCTTCGCTGATGAACAATGAGGAGTGTGCTTTAAAGGATTGGACCCAAAAAGTTATATTTCTCTTTGCACTCGCTTCGGGGGCTAGAGTTAGTGAAATAGTAGCCCTCTCGAGAGAGGAAGGTCATGTTCAGTTCTTAGATGGGGGAGAACTGAACCTCTTTCCGGACCCAACGTTTCTTGCCAAGAACAAGCTACCCACCAACAGGTGGGGTCCCTGGAGAATCTGCACTCTGAAAGAAGATGCATCTCTATGTCCAGTGGAGTGCCTAAAGGTCTATCTTCGTAGGACTTCAGACTTTAGGGGAGGTCAGCTGTTTAGGGGAGAATCATTAGGCTCAAATTTATCTCTGAAACAACTAAGGGTGAAAATCCCCTATTTTATTCGCAAAGTGGATCCAGATAGTACACCCGCAGGTCATGATCCAAGAAAAGTTGCCTCGTCCATAAATTTCTTTAATAACATGGATTTTGAACATCTTCGCTCATACACTTGCTGGAAGTCTTCCAGAGTAATCTTTAGATACTATGCGAAGCAAGTGGAGCAACTGAAGAGGTCTGTGGGAGCAGTAGGTGGTGTCGTCAAACCAACTGTTTAATTCTGTGAGGAACAGTGAAATTAATTGGGACGATTAATTCAAGGGTGGGTGTGTAGTCACAGACTGTTGTACATACTAAGTGTTAGGTCACTAAGGTGTCCTCGTTGACTGTTCCATAAGCAAAGGTGAACCAAGCCTAAGTACAAACACGTGTGCCAAGCGTTTCCAACGCCAGTGTGATTGAATAGTGAGACAGACTTTTATGATTTTAATATCTCAATATGTAAAAGTGGCGCATATATTCTTTCTTTTCAGATGAAACAATTTTTCTGCTCACTATGATTCTCATGCTTATTTGTTGGTTATCCACTTCTTTTACTTGTATAATTGCTGATTAACCTATTTTTATTTTTATTGATTGTCAATAAACTAGTTCTTGTGAACCTTGCGTCTCATTCGCCTGTGTCATTTTACTAGAAATTGGTTTAGCATTACTTTAAATTATGAATAATTTTAACATGAATAATCCTAAAGATTGTTCCTTACTACAAGCAAACATTCATTTGTTTATGCTTTCCCATAGTAGGGAGGAATTCATGCCCTATAGGGACGGTGGCGGCTATACAAATTTCTTCCTATTTGGATATAAACCTTTGTCCAATCCAGTAATAGAACGGCATACCAGGGAACTTGTCGGTATTTCATATCGACGCGAGCAGGTCTTTTACAAACTCTGCTTTACATAATATAGGGTGAGACCACTATATTGGCTTGTCTGTTATTCATACATAGGTATATGTACTCCTCGAGACTTTTTCCAGAGTCTAGTATGACTCTTCACTGTAGGGGGCAGGAAGCACTAACATGGTCTATGTTTAGATGAAATGATGTATGACGGAAACATCTTAGGTCTCTAGGTCTAGGCTGACCGGGAAATACTTTCTTGAGAGTACGGCACGATCTGAGAATCCACAGATACATTAATGCTTTGGTATACTTCCATATGGAGGACATGGCCTGAGCCCCAAAAACGGATTTAAAGCAAAGCGAAAAATCTATTTTTGGGTGAGATAGCCATTTTTTCCTGATGGACCCACCCTTCCTTTTTCTTAAAAAGGGCTATAGGACCCCTCCCTATAATGCAGTATCTGTAGCACCTCGTATATCGCTACAAGGAATACAGATGGCACCGTCGGCGGCGCTATGTACGCACTCGAAGCGAGATAGGAGAGTTGTCTTGTTAGCGGCTCTCCTTTCATTCTCGTTTTTCGTTTTCTTGCCACTTTGACCCCTCGAAGTGTTAATTCTGTTCGGGTTGTAGATTGCTATGGGGCGTGTCAAGAATACGTCCTCTGATATTATGCAATATCCCTGGTTAAATTTATTTAGGGATATTTGCTCCAGGAGTTAGAATTCTGGATACCTTCAGGTAAATTATCTGGGAATATCATCGTAGTCAAATATACCCAAGGAAGCTACCCTATAGGAACTTCCATCAGGACGACATGGCTATCTCACCCAATAATAGATTTTTCTTTTCGCTCTAAATCCGTTATATATATATATATATATATATATATATATATATATATATATATATATATATATATATATATATATATACATATATACATATATATGTATATATACATATATATATATATATATATATATATATATATATATATATATATATATATATATATATATATATATGTATATATATACATATATATATATATATATATATACATATACATATATATATATATATATATATATATATATATATATATATATATATATATATAGATATATATATATATATATATATATATATATATATATATATATATATATATATATATATATATAATTCTTGCGTGTACGAAAATTTCGAAAAAAGCGCCGTGTTTCTTGTTATTCAATCTATCGTGTCCGAAAATTTTGAAAAACACACCAAGTTGTTTTATGTTAATCAATGTTCTGTGTCCGAAAATTTCGACGACACCAAATTTTTTTGTTATTCAATCTTCCATGTCCAAAAATTTAAAAAAAGACGCCAAGTTTTCTATTTTAATCAATCTTCCTAGTCGGAAAATTTTGAAAAAGACACCAAGCTGTTTATATTCATGAGTCTTCTTAACATGCTAAATTGAGTTTGGCTATGATTTGGCCAATATAAAAATTGAAAAATTAATAATAATTTGGTGTGAAATCTCACAGGATTTATAGGAAGATTCATTTTGGGTTATAATTGTAGTTTCCTGATGATTCACTTAAAAGAATTGGTCCATATATTGTAAAATTATATGACAAAGTTTTAACATATACCAGAATAAAATTACAATTTCTATTGTTCTTAATAGTCGTCTAACAGGAGTATAATAACAAAAACAACAAGAACAGCAACAACAACAACAACAACAACAACAACAACAACAACAACAACAATAATAATAATAATAATAATAATAATAATAATAATAATAATAATAATAATAATAATAATAATAATACCATTTTGAGATCTTGACAGAAATCCTTATGTTTAAATAGGGGGAAATGTCTTATAAAAAGGGTTCTCCTATTTGTCTTTTCAAAAGGAACAACATAATTAAGAAGCCTCTTAAACAGGTCAACAAATTCCAGGTGAAAATTATGTCTTACATACTTAATCTCAAATTACATGGCAATAGCAAAGCATTTGTCAATTGAGGTTGCCGATTTGTTTGTTTTTACATTATTGAGGCAATGTTTGATTACTCTATTAGGGTTGTGGTGGCCTTATTGGTAACGTCTCTGACTAGTGATCACCAGATGGAGGTTCGAGTTCAGCTAAAACTCTTTAGTTCCTTTGGTCGATGAAACCTCACCATCATTGTGAATTAAGGATGGAGTGTTTGAGGGACCCTGTATATCTATCTAATGAGTGATCATCAGCCATTGTCTGGCCCTCCTTAGTCCTAGCTTGGGTGGAGGGGGGGGGCTTGGGCACTGATTATATAAGTATATTGTCAGTCTCTATGGCATTGTCCTGTTGATAGGTCAATGTCACGATCCCTTGCTCTGTCATTCATGAGTGGCCTTTAAACCTTTAAGATCCAATTTGGGAAACAATTAATTGTTCTATTTGAAAACGAGTAAGTTTGCAAAATTTAGATTAGATTTTAAAGATATCTTAGATGATGGCCATCTTTCATGAAATATGCGCACGGTACTAAGGCGTAATTATATATTCAAAATGTATTACCGTCTTCCATTAGTTGCAATTATGATTATACTGAATCACATCTCCTGGAGACATATTTACGATCGTCTGTTATGGGGGAAAATAAACCAGAAATCATTTTAATGTCGCAGGATACATCAGTGACGAGGGAGTAAGATGCCTTAATCACCGTGCAATTACCTCAACTTCCCCTCTCAATTAGAACAGTTTCTCTTTGTACGCTGTTGCAACTAAGGAAAAAAAAAAGAGATATATTCTACTTACCTGACTCTACTGATAACATACTCGAAGGTATTTAATGGATATAACACGATGGATGATAAATATTTTCTCGTAAA
>NC_090736.1:37016597-37021597 GCF_036898095.1 Palaemon carinicauda
GAGAGAGAGAGAGAGAGAGAGAGAGAGAGAGAGAGAGAGAGAGAGAGAGAGAGAGAGAGAGAGAGAGAGAGAGAGAGAGAGAGAGATCATAATCTCCAAAAAATACCAATTTCTCTTCTATCGCTATATCGGATTTGTTATTCAAATCTGATTTGCAATTATTACAAATGATTTATCACAGATAAGTATATTTAAAAAAAGAATACATATATACTCTGCTCAATATTAACCGCATATGAGAATACACAAGCATTGGAGCAAGTCAAAGTTTCTTTCTTTTGCCAAAATTCATTGATTGATTGCCTGACTGGTGGTCCAAAGCCAAACAACTGAAGAAATCTGTGCTTCTTCAGCCACCTCCCCCCTTTATGACTATTCATACAGACACCTCGAAGGAAGGATGGGGAGGTCATTCTCACCGGAGGAAGGCCCAAGGAACCTGGTCCAACCTATTCATGAAATTTCACATAAACTTTCTGGAAGCCATGGCAGTCCTTCTTACTTTGAAGAAAGTCTCCCCTCGCCACTCGATCCATATAAGATTGGTACTAGACAGTGAGGTGATAGTGAGATGCCTGAATCGACAAGGATCGAGGTAACCTCAAATCAACCAAGTGATGTTGGCCATCTTCCAGCTAGCGGAGAAGAAGAGATGGCACTTGTCAGCAGTTCACCTTCAAGGAGTCAGCAATGTGACGGCGGACGCTCTATCCAGACTCACGCCGATAGAGTCAGAATGGTCCCTAGACGCAGAATCATTCTCTTTCATCTTGAGTCAAATCCCAGAACTGCAGATAGACCTCTTTGCGACAAAAGACAACAAGAACTTACCTCTCTACGTGTCCCCGTACGAGGATCCCCTAGCGGAAGCAGTGGACGCTATGTCCCTCGACTGGAACAGATGGTCTAGGACTTACATGCTCCCTCCTCACAGCCTTCTATTGAGGGTCCTCGACAAACTGAGATCTTTCAAGGGAAAAGCGGCAGTAGTGGCTCACAAGTGGCCGAACAGCGTATGGTTCCCTCTGGCATTAGAACTACAGGTGAAGTTTCTACCACTATCGGATCCAGTTTTGACTCAGCAAGTTCAGAAGTCGAATGTCTGCGCTTCATCACAGAAAACCCGGAACCTGCAGCTCATGATTTTTTCTCCCTAGCAGTGAGAAAACGTTTCGGGATATCAAGAGACAGTATAGACTTTTTAGAGGAATATAAGTCCAAATCCACCAGAAGACAATATGAGTCATCATGGAGGAAGTGGGTGTCCTTTGTCAAGGCGAAGAATCCACAAAAGATCTCGACAGACTTCTGCTTATCATTCTTCATCCACCTCCATGGCCAAGGTTTAGCAGCCAACACAATATCAACGTGTATGTCCGCCTTGACAAGACCTATTCTATATGCCTTTCAGGTCGACCTCTCTAACGACATTTTTAACAAAATTCCGAAGGCCTGTGCTAGGTTCAAACCATCAGCACCTCTGAAACCCATTTCATAGTCTCTGGATAAGGTTCTTCATTTTGCTTCGCTGATGAACAATGAGGAGTGTGCTTTAAAGAATTGGACCCAAAAAGTTATATTTCTCTTTGCACTCGCTTCGGGGGCTAGAGTTAGTGAAATAGTAGCCCTCTCGAGAGAGGAAGGTCATGTTCAGTTCTTAGATGGGGGAGAACTGAACCTCTTTCCGGACACAACGTTTCTTGCCAAGAACAAGCTACCCACCAACAGGTGGGGTCCCTGGAGAATCTGCACTCTGAAAGAAGATGCATCTCTATGTCCAGTGGAGTGCCTAAAGGTCTATCTTCGTAAGACTTCAGACTTTAGGGGAGGTCAGCTGTTTAGGGGAGAATCATTAGGCTCAAATTTATCTCTGAAACAACTAAGGGTGAAAATCCCCTATTTTATTCGCAAAGTGGATCCAGATAGTACACCCGCAGGTCATGATCCAAGAAAAGTTGCCTCGACCATAAATTTCTTTAATAACAGGGATTTTGAACATCTTCGCTCATACACTTGCTGGAAGTCTTCCAGAGTAATCTTTAGATACTATGCGAAGCAAGTGGAGCAACTGAAGAGGTCTGTGGGAGCAGTAGGTGGTGTCGTCAAACCAACTGTTTAATTCTGTGAGGAACAGTGAAA
This sequence comes from Palaemon carinicauda, assembly GCF_036898095.1. Classification (NCBI taxonomy): domain Eukaryota; kingdom Metazoa; phylum Arthropoda; class Malacostraca; order Decapoda; family Palaemonidae; genus Palaemon; species Palaemon carinicauda. The sequence continues at coordinate 37,018,737 of NC_090736.1, forward strand.
TTAATTGGGACGATTAATTCAAGGGTGGGTGTGTAGTCACAGACTGTTGTACATACTAAGTGTTAGGTCACTAAGGTGTCCTCGTTGACTGTTCCATAAACAAAGGTGAACCAAGCCTAAGTACAAACACGTGTGCCAAGCGTTTCCAACGCCAGTGTGATTGAATAGTGAGACAGACTTTTATGATTTTAATATCTCAATATGTAAAAGTGGCGCATATATTCTTTCTTTTCAGATGAAACAATTTTTCTGCTCACTATGATTCTTATGCTTATTTGTTGGTTATCCACTTCTTTTACTTGTATAATTGCTGATTAACCTATTTTTATTTTTATTGATTGTCAATAAACTAGTTCTTGTGAACCTTGCGTCTCATTCGCCTGTGTCATTTTACTAGAAATTGGTTTAGCATTACTTTAAATTATGAATAATTTTAACATGAATAATCCTAAAGATTGTTCCTTACTACAAGCAAACATTCATTTGTTTATGCTTTCCCATAGTAGGGAGGAATTCATGCCCTATAGGGACGGTGGCGGCTATACAAATTTCTTCCTATTTGGATATAAACCTTTGTCCAATCCAGTAATAGAACGGCATACCAGGGAACTTGTCGGTATTTCATATCGACGCGAGCAGGTCTTTTACAAACTCTGCTTTACATAATATAGGGTGAGACCACTATATTGGCTTGTCTGTTATTCATACATAGGTATATGTACTCCTCGAGACTTTTTCCAGAGTCTAGTATGACTCTTCACTGTAGGGGGCAGGAAGCACTAACATGGTCTATGTTTAGATGAAATGATGTATGACGGTAACATCTTAGGTCTCTAGGTCTAGGCTGACCGGGAAATACTTTCTTGAGAGTACGGCACGATCTGAGAATCCACAGATACATTAATGCTTTGGTATACTTCCATATGGAGGACATGGCCTGAGCCCCAAAAACGGATTTAAAGCAAAGCGAAAAATCTATTTTTGGGTGAGATAGCCATTTTTTCCTGATGGACCCACCCTTCCTTTTTCTTAAAAAGGGCTATAGGACCCCTCCCTATAATGCAGTATCTGTAGCACCTCGTATATCGCTACAAGGAATACAGATGGCACCGTCGGCGGCGCTATGTACGCACTCGAAGCGAGATAGGAGAGTTGTCTTGTTAGCGGCTCTCCTTTCATTCTCGTTTTTCGTTTTCTTGCCACTTTGACCCCTCGAAGTGTTAATTCTGTTCGGGTTGTAGATTGCTATGGGGCGTGTCAAGAATACGTCCTCTGATATTATGCAATATCCCTGGTTAAATTTATTTAGGGATATTTGCTCCAGGAGTTAGAATTCTGGATACCTTCAGGTAAATTATCTGGGAATATCATCGTAGTCAAATATACCCAAGGAAGCTACCCTATAGGAACTTCCATCAGGACGACATGGCTATCTCACCCAATAATAGATTTTTCTTTTCGCTCTAAATCCGTTATATATATATATATATATATATATATATATATATATATATATATATATATATATATATATATATATATATATATATATATATATATATATATACATATATATGTATATATATATATATATATATATATATATATATATATATATATATATATATACATATATATATATACATATACATATATATATATATATATATATATATATATATATATATATATATATATATATATATATATATATATATATATATATATATATATATATATATATATATATATAATTCTTGCGTGTACGAAAATTTCGAAAAAAGCGCCGTGTTTCTTGTTATTCAATCTATCGTGTCCGAAAATTTTGAAAAACACACCAAGTTGTTTTATGTTAATCAATGTTCTGTGTCCGAAAATTTCGACGACACCAAATTTTTTTGTTATTCAATCTTCCATGTCCAAAAATTTAAAAAAAGACGCCAAGTTTTCTATTTTAATCAATCTTCCTAGTCGGAAAATTTTGAAAAAGACACCAAGCTGTTTATATTCATGAGTCTTCTTAACATGCTAAATTGAGTTTGGCTATGATTTGGCCAATATAAAAATTGAAAAATTAATAATAATTTGGTGTGAAATCTCACAGGATTTATAGGAAGATTCATTTTGGGTTATAATTGTAGTTTCCTGATGATTCACTTAAAAGAATTGGTCCATATATTGTAAAATTATATGACAAAGTTTTAACATATACCAGAATAAAATTACAATTTCTATTGTTCTTAATAGTCGTCTAACAGGAGTATAATAACAAAAACAACAAGAACAGCAACAACAACAACAACAACAACAACAACAACAACAACAACAACAATAATAATAATAATAATAATAATAATAATAATAATAATAATAATAATAATAATAATAATAATAATACCATTTTGAGATCTTGACAGAAATCCTTATGTTTAAATAGGGGGAAATGTCTTATAAAAAGGGTTCTCCTATTTGTCTTTTCAAAAGGAACAACATAATTAAGAAGCCTCTTAAACAGGTCAACAAATTCCAGGTGAAAATTATGTCTTACATACTTAATCTCAAATTACATGGCAATAGCAAAGCATTTGTCAATTGAGGTTGCCGATTTGTTTGTTTTTACATTATTGAGGCAATGTTTGATTACTCTATTAGGGTTGTGGTGGCCTTATTGGTAACGTCTCTGACTAGTGATCACCAGATGGAGGTTCGAGTTCAGCTAAAACTCTTTAGTTCCTTTGGTCGATGAAACCTCACCATCATTGTGAATTAAGGATGGAGTGTTTGAGGGACCCTGTATATCTATCTAATGAGTGATCATCAGCCATTGTCTGGCCCTCCTTAGTCCTAGCTTGGGTGGAGGG
>NC_090736.1:37034126-37039126 GCF_036898095.1 Palaemon carinicauda
ATATATGTATATATATATATATATATATATATGTATATATATATGTATGTATAAATATATATATATCTATATATATATATATATATATAAATATACATATATATATATGAATATGTATATATATATATATATATATGTATATATATATATACATATTCATATATATATATATATATATATACATATACATATATATATACATATAAATATATACAGTATATATATATATATATATATACATATATATATAATATATATACATATATATATATATATATATATTTATATATATATATATATATATGTCATGTATTTGATCAAGTATTTTATGAGTTTTATTCGTTAGTTAAACGATAGAGAGACATTGAAATAAAGAGAGAGAGAGAGAGAGAGAGAGAGAGAGAGAGAGAGAGGAGAAAAAAGAAGTAGGAGCGAGGTGTTACTTGAAAGACAATCATTGTGAAAAGTGCAGACATAGCGATAACCCCGTCAAAACAACGACCAACGATGGAAGCAGATCGAGTGACTCACGCAAATGGAATGCACGCCGGATCGCTTGCCGAGAAACCGGAAGTGACATATGTATGACGTTACCATTACGTCAGAAGAAGGGACCAATAGAACACAAGAATAGTCACATGACGTGACGCAATTACAACGCCCTTATTCTAAGCTACTTAAACAGTTGAGGGCATAGAGGAAGCAGACCACAATGACCAGTGCCAAGCTAAGGTCCCAACCTGTGCAGTCTGCAGCCAAAGACACCCCACACAGGAGTGTATTGACAAGAGGGCTGCAGGAATACCTACAGTTGCCAAATGCTCAAATTGCAAAAAAGGACACACAGCAATGGCCTGGGGATGTCCTCAAAGAGTAGCAAGGGTAATTGCTGCCCTCCCCAAGGATAAAAGGGACCCATCAAGAGGAAGAGCTGCCCCCAAACATTTACCTAGGAAAAGGTTCTACACGCAGGAGGAGCTAAGGAAGCACTCCAGAACAAGATCCACCTCTAGAGCCAGATCCACATCAAGAGCTCCCAAACCTACAACCCAAGGGCCAAAACCAATGCCCAGGACTTTTTTCATTAAGACCACGGTCTTAAGAACCACCTTAACCAACCTAGTCACACAGGCAGTGACTGGAAAACTAAATGCAGAAGCTATTACACCTAGCATTGAACAAGTCCTGCTAGATTTCGCCTCTAAGACCAAGTCCTCCCAACCCCCCTCTCATGCTATCCAGCAGATCACCTCTCACTCTTCACCTATCATTCAATCACCCCAATCACCTGTACCTTCCACATCCACAGCACCAGACCCCACCCCTATCATCCCATGCATTCCATCCATCACTCCTTCATCCACTCTCACCCCATCCACCTCATCCACTTCATCCACTGAGGTCAAGGCAATTGCCTTTGCCTCCAGGGACCCAAGACAGTACTCTTCAACATACAACCAGGTATAAGAGTTCTTAACTGGAACTCAGCCGGAGTAAGACCTAAAATATCCTCCCTAATTGCAGTATGCCAAACAGAGGACATAGACATAATCCTGCTACAGGAAACACACTTAACAACAGAAAGGAAGATCAAAATATCAGGCTACAATGCCTACACAACACCACAGATAGGCACAGAAAGAGGCCTAGCCACACTAGTTAAAACAAGCATACCAACAACAAGATTACACAACCCCATCCCTTGCGGTATCAACATAGAGACAATAGCAGTAACAATAACACTACTGAATCAAAAAATTTACATATACAACGTATACAGGAAAATAAACAGGTAAGACACAGGAGAGCTGCAGCTGACACAACTCTTTGCTCACGCAGAAAGAACACCAAGAATTATCTCTGGGGATTTTAATGCACACCACCCCATTTTATCATCCCCATCAAGAACAAACCCCTCTGGGGAACACATAGCCTTCGCCCTAGAGGAGTTTGAAGGCGTCACCCTCCTAAACACAGGGCATTCAACACATGTAAGAGGAGGCAGACTGGATCTGACCTTTGTCACAACAACAATAAGACATCTAACCAAGTGGCAAGTACACTCAACCCTGATTAGTGATCACTTTGCAACAGTAACAGAATTGGAGATGCAACAACTACCTCCTATTCCACCACCTCCACCAAGATGGAATCAGGATCTAGCAGACAGGGTCTGTTTCCAATTAGCCATAGAGGAATGGGCAGTCAGCTATGTTCCTCCAGAGGACACAGATCAGCTAGAAAAAGACCTAGTTGAGGCCTTTCACAATGCAGCCAACAGAGCTATGCCACTAAAAACAACACAAGGTAACTACACATACAAGGACTCCTGGTACTACTGCCCAGAAGTCAGAAGACTAAAAACTAGACAAAACAGTCACAAAAATATACAGAAGAAGATCCACAGTAGAAAACAGAGAGCTACTACAAAAATTCAGAACTGTAACAAATGAAAGAATCCATGAAATCAGAATTGAAAAATGGATGGAAGGGTGTTCAAGTCTGTCAGGATACACCACTCTAACTCAGCTTTGGAAATGGCTACGCAGAGTAGCCGGAAAAAAGAGGAAGACTCCAATTGCCACACACCCACACCCACATGAGGAGGCTGAAAGAATTGCAACATCTTTTGCAAACAGAACATTGACAATCAATCTCTCCCCTGAAACCAGAATGCAACAAGAGCAACTGGCGCCATCCAGATGGGAAGAGATCAACACAGCCTGCCTTCAGCAGGATGACACAGACACCCCATACACAGTTGAGGAGCTAAGAGCAGTACAAAAGACAGGGAAAGACATTGCACCAGGAGCTGACAAAATCACCTACACAATGATCAAACACATGGGTCCAGCAGGTGAAACTGCATTCCTAAGGTTACTAAACAAAACACACCTTGAGCACACAAGGCCTCAAACCTGGAGACAACAAGATACACAGCCAATCCCTAAGCCAAAGGATCCATCAAACCCTAGGCCAATAGCCTTAGTATCCTGTATGGAAAAAACAGGAGAAAAAATGGTCCTAAACAGGTTAAAATACAAAATTGGCCCCCTAAAAAAGCAGCTATATGCATATAAGGAGGGAATTGGTACCTCTGAATGCATCACAGATGTATTAAGCTGCATAAATCAAAACAAGGCAACAATAGTCTTCATAGACTTTGAAAAAGCCTTCGAGCTAGCAAGCCCAGTTGCAGTGCTGCAATCAGTAGCTAAAAAAGGAGTCAAAGGACACCTACTAGCATGGACTAAAAACTACATGCTAGGAAGGCAAGCCAGAGTCAAATTTTAAGGAGTGATATCCATATATCATGAATTGGAAAATGGTACGCCACAAGGAGGAATTCTAAGCCCCCTCCTTTTCAACATCCTCATGGAAAATATAGCCTCACTTCAGCTACCAGAAGGAGTAAATATATTTATCTATGCAGATGACGTATGTGTAATAGCTCGAGGGCCAGTCAGGACAATAAAAATGCAAAGAGCACTCAATGCCATCAGCCACAAATCCAATGAGCTTGGATTAAAAACGAACATTGACAAAACAAAAGCAATGACAATCAAAGCCCCAAACCCTGTACAACCACTCACAATAGGAATGGAACCCCTAGAATGGGTGGACAGATACACATACCTGGGAGTAATAATAGACAAACAGCTCACTTTCCAGCATGAGATAAAATATCTCAAGGAAAGAACAAATGCCAGAAATACAGCTATGGGATATATGAGCAGGCTCAATGATGGAGCTATTGAACACGTCCAAAAGAAATATTATCTGGCCTGTTCCAGATCATTAGTAGATTATGCCGCCCCAACACTCCTAGGGCTAATAGATCTACAAAAAAGCACAATTGAAGTGATTCAAAACAATGCCATGAGGCTCATGTTGGGAGCCCCAATGTGGACAAGACTGTGCTACCTAAGGTTGGAAACTGGACTACCAACCCTTGAGGACAGAATTGCACTAAGAAATGCAAGCATAGTTGCAAAGATGTTCCTGTCAGACAGAGACTCAATCACCAAAAAAAAAGAGTAAGAGAGGAACTATCCAAACATCCTGAAGTGCAAACCCCAAGTTCTTATGGCAAAGACCATAGCAATAACATTAAAAGACTTGGCCTAACAGAAACAATCCTACAACTAAACCCTGACACAGCACAGAGTACAATACACATTCCACCATGGAAAAAACAAGTTGCTAAATTCAACTACACCAAACTCCCAAGGGCAAAAGAAAACTGCACAATAGAGGAACTTAGAAACGCAGCAGAAGCAGCTATAAACTCTGTAGAGACAATAGGGGCACAGATCTACTATACTGATGGTACAGTAGATCCTGGAACCCGAACAGCAGGAGCAGCAGTTCACTCCTGCAAGTTCACAGCTTGCTGGAGAACATCCAATAATCTCTCCACCCTGCAGACAGAGCTTGTTGCAATACAGCAAGCATTAAAATACTCTATTGAAGATGAGGAGGGACCAGTAGTCATTCATACTGATTCACGATCCTCAGTGCAAGCCCTACAGCAGAACAAAAACAAAGAAAACAAATCCCTGATAGCGGACATTAAAATCCTCTTAAATCAGCATAATGAAAGGAACAGACTAGTAACACTAAACTGGATCCCCAGTCACATCGGGATACCAGGGAATGAAAAGGCTGATGAGCTAGCCAAAAGCACCAAAAACATTCACAATGTACAGGTGCACATACAGCCTGCACTGCAACAAATCAAAAGCAAAATAAAGAGACAGCTCAAGGACAACCTAATCAAGGAACTACATATGAGGATAGAGAATGGCTCTCCCTCTGCAACATGGTACAAATGGGCCACGGATCTAGAACCTCCTCCCATAGACAGACACACCCCATGGAAACAGGCTGTATGTATACACAGACTCCGGCTGGGATACAAAGCAAACTGGGAACTCGCAGATGACATCCAGAGAAGGTGTGAACACTGTGATGTCATACCACAACAAGCCCTCCTGCAC
>NC_090736.1:37044126-37054126 GCF_036898095.1 Palaemon carinicauda
GCGACTTAAAATCACAAGAATTTTGGAGTAGATTTTTTTAATACGATTAATTGGTGTTGTGCCTCCTGAATAACTCTCAAACGTTTTATTCGACAATTCTGTGCACAAGAGTTATTGGTCTTAAGACTGTACTTAACTTTAAAACTAATACGTTAACAATGAATGCAGCAAAAAGGAGCAATTCATATGGTGGCCTATTGAAAACGTCCCTGCTTGGCGTTCTGTTCAATGGGAGATGGAGTCCTTCACAATCTCGATAGTTTATTTAGTGTCTGAATCCTCACCATAATTGTGAGCTAAGGATGGAGGGTTTGGGGGAGTCTATAGTCTACCTACTGATTCATCAACAGTCATAGCCCAGCCCTCCCAAGTCCTACCTTGTGTTTGAAGGGGTGGCTAGGAGCTCATCATACGGATATATGGTCATTCTACAGGGCATTGCCTCTGTCTATAAGACGTAAAATATTCAAGGCAACAATCCTGTGCAGTTGAGCTATTCGTCCTAGGACTCAATAGCCACTTAAAAACTTTGAAGGCAACAATTCCTGTGCATAAGAGCTGTTTGTGTTATGCCTCCAGAACTCGCTTGTCCTCTTTCATCCCCTCAAATCCCAGCGAATATGGACCGAGTGTCTTTTTGCGTCCCTAAAACGAAAACGAAATGCACGGGGAGGATTTTTTGGATGCTGCAATGGAGAGTAATCCTTTCACGTCAGTCCCAAATCCCTCCCTCGACAAAACGTTCTTTATTCTTCCGTCAGGGCAATCCATTGAAGTGTAAATATTGGGTGCGCTGACATTGAATTCTTCCCAGCAACGTGAGTGCGGATGTTTACACTTTTATTATGTTAATTTACAGGAATGATTTTGTTTTTTTCATTTTAATAATTCATTCAATTCCTCGACTACCTAAAAAAAAAAAAAGAAAATTGTCAAAACTATGTTGTTACAACAAGAGACTAGTTTTCTATTTTGTGGTGACTCTAGTGAAGACCTTATCTAGGGTATATATATATATATATATATATGTATATATATATATATATATATATAAATATATATATATATATGTATACTGTATATATATATATATATATATGTATACTGTATATATATACATACAGTACACACACACACATATATATATATATATATATACATATATATATATATATATATATCTATATATATATATATATATATACACATATATACATACATATATATATATATATATATAGTATACATATATATATATATATATATAGTATACATATATATATATGTATATATATATATATATATATGTGTGTGTGTATACTATATATATATATATATATATATTTATATATATATATATATATACATATATATATATATATATATTCTTACGAAGTTGGTCTAGCATAAGAGTGAATATTTTCTTCATGTATTTCTTTTGTGTATTTAAGTGTTGTATAGCCAGCTCGTAAGGTGAGTTTCATTCCTATAGATGTAATGAATGTAAATTACGTAAGACAGGTCATTCATTTAATTGCATTTTTATTCAATTCCGTATATGTAAATTTACGTTATTTTTAAGAACTAACTTATTAATTCATGTAGTTTTCTTATGAAGTCTCATGTATTTTCGTTCAGGTATGCTGAATCATACACACAAAGAAATAGCACGAGGGATTACATCATTTTTTTATGTTTCCACGTGGTTAGGAAGTGCATGAAAATTCTCGAATAAGATATACTCTTTTTTCTCAATGTTACGAGAGGGAGGTGGGTGAAGTTAGCTGAGAGAGTTGTTTCGCAAGCAAGGTTGGTACCCTTCTTAAAATTATTACGCTGGCAACCTTACGCCGCTAGAGCCTTGCCCCAGAGCCCCAAAAATGATCTATTATTAAATTCTAGCCGAATTAAGTCAATGCATATAGACCCCAGGAATGCATAAACAGCAGAAGAGATCCTCTCTATTCCTTTGTAAGAGCCAACGTCAGCCAGCTCTCTCTCTCTCTCCTCTCAAGTGCGAATAGTGTTTTACTCTCACACGTGAATAAGCGATTTCTACCCAACATATATTGTGAATAGTGTTGTTCAAACATTGGTGAAATTGTTGGATGTTAATTCAAGTGTAGTGAGTTAGTGTGAGTGCAATTAACATAAATTTTTGTAACTGGCCCTGTGAGATTTGTTAAACAGTTAAGTACATTAAAATTTTTGCTCAACTGATTGGTAACCTCGTGTGGCCCAAAGGACATCAGTGGTTACAGTTACATATATGTATATTTCCCATTTTATGTTCATTAGAGTGTTAAAGTGTTCACTTTTTCATTAATAGTCGAAATAAAATTTTCCTATAAATTAATTTACAATGAAACAATTAATTCTATAATTTTTTCAGTGTCTTTCTTTTAGTCTTAGTCCAAGGTTTAGTTCAAATTTAATATTTCGAGGGATTTATTTTTGGTGTCAATTCTTTTATATTATTGAGAACTGTTCACAGAATATATTAATTTTTATAAAGTGCATACTATTTCAATCACAAATATTTCTTATCAGTGCTTTGCTCATAAGAACCGAAGTAAAAGGTTAGTTTTTTAATAGTTCATATTAAGTAATCACCTAGTTTTTGAGTAATGTAAGAGACCTTTGGATATTCAGTGTATTTATATATTGCCATCTGGGAGTTGCTAAATATTCTCAGAGTTTGGTTATTATTTTTAAAGTGTAACAACCTTATGTAATATAATCAGTTGACTTTGGGAGCTCGGGAATTTAGGTCATTCTCCAGCCATAATAATATATACCGTATATACACAAACACACACACACACATATATATATATATATATATATGTATATATATATATATATATATATACATATATATACATACATATATACATATATATATATATATATATAAATATATATATATATATTTATATATATATATATATATATATGTGTGTATATATATATATATATATATAAATATATATATATACATATATATATATATATATATATGTGTGTGTATGTATATATATATATATATATACATGTTTATAAAGGAATAACTCTCTTTCTCTTACTATCTCAATATTTAGAGAGAAGATTCCACACACAGACACACACACACACACACACATATATATATATATATATATATATGTGTGTGTGTGTGTGTGTGTGTGTTTGTGTACGTGTACGTGTATAGAAATACATAATTATGATTATATATATATCTGTGTGTGTCTGTGCGTGCGTGTGGATGTGTGTGTGTGTGTCAGCGCTCAAGTGAACATGCGTGGGTGTATTAATGTGTGCATTAAATCATCAAAAGTGAACTTTTAAATAAACTTTAAAAGATAAAAATTATTTTTTCTGAAGTGGCTAATCAAATAGTTTAATTCTGCAATAATTAAAATATACCGATTTCATTTATCAAAGCATTATCAATATAATAAATACTAAATTGGGCAATAGGGTGCTAAAAGCCATAGCAATCTAAAGAGAGAGAGAGAGAGAGAGAGAGAGAGAGAGAGAGAGAGAGAGAGAGCTCCTTGTGGTATCATTGCCAGGGAACTTCATCTGACTTGAGCAACATATACAGAAGGGAGTGGTCGAGATGGTGAAGGGGGAGAGGTGAAGGGGAAGGATGGGGAATTGGATAGGGAGGGGAGAAGACTGTCATCCGAAAACCTAAGGGAAATTGACAAACTTCAGACTTCTTTTCGGCAAACTTTGAGCGGAAGGAAGAAAAGTAAAGATGATAAAGGCAAAAGAGTAAGCCATTCTCAAATTTCTCGCTCCTTAAGGATGTTCCCTCAAGTGCTAACCTAGACTTCCTGTTTTGGGGTAAGCTTATATCTTTTATGAGAGAGAGAGAGAGAGAGAGAGAGAGAGAGAGAGAGAGAGAGAGAGAGAGCATCTATGCAAATAAAAATAAAATGGATATTTGAAGTACAAAGAGAAGAAAATGTAATGTAATGTTGCTTACATAAACAGAATAACAATAATACGGCGAAGATAAAATAAGAATTAAGCTCATGAACATTAAAATAAATATGTATCAAAATTATATATAAAACAAAGCAAAAGTAAAACTATTCTTAATTGGGTATAACCAATGAAAATCATGAAGTTTTCAGTTGCCCGTGAACTAAAAGTATTTGAATTATTTCCAGGACAAGGTAGTAGCAAGCCTTCTATATATAGTTTGAGATTATTTGCAAGTGGAATAGAATTTTGTATATATATATATATATATATATATATATTTTGTCCGAGAACATATTCTTGTATGTATGAATGTATGCGAGAGTTTGTTTGTGCCTACTTCTGTATATATATATATATATATATATATATAAGTAGTCATAAAATGGCCACACAGGCTCACCCGGAAATGGGGGTATGGCCACAGCGGCTCACCCGGAAATGAAGGGTATGGCCACAGGGGCTCACCCGGAAGTAACCCGATGCCCGCAGAGGGTCACTGTGTACGGAAGTGTAGTATTATTTAAAGTTTTTTGTTTACAAACATTGATTTGAAGGTCGTGCGGTTCGTAATTACATATGTACGTGACGGGGGGTATAAGTTTTTGTTTACAAACATTGATTTGAAGGTCGTACGGTACGTAATGGCGTATGTACGTGACCGGGAACTGTGTCACTATTAAAGGGAATTTGTTTACAAAACATTGAGGACGTAACTATTTGTTATTATCAGTCAACTCTTCGTAATGACGTACGTACGTGTTTATATGTGTTTATACGTGTCCAGGAACTGTTTACCCTACCTTGAGGACGTAAACATAGTGTGCTCCTATTAAAGGGAATTTGTTTGCAAACATAATTATTATTATTATTATTATTATTATTATTATTATTAGTAATAATAATAATAATAATAATAATAATAATAATAATAATAATAGCACCTGTCCCAACCCGCACTGGACGTGTAATCTCATACTCTAGGCAAAGCCCCCAGTCCCGTTAAGCACCTGCCCCAACCTGCACCAGACGTGTAATCTCATACTCTAGGGAAAGCCCCGAGTCCGCGCCGGTCAAAGGTCAAACCCTTCGTCTTCCGTTCTCCACCCGTAGATAGGGCTAAGCCCCTATCCCAACCCTCTCTCTCTCTCTCTCTCTCTCTCTCTCTCTCTCTCTCTCTCTCTCTTTCTCTCTCTCTCTCTTCAGAGAAGGTGTTTGACCTTCCAACTGTTACCCTGTCATATTTGAGGATAACGCTAAGATGGCTTCATACTCACACACACACACACACACACACACACCCAAAATACGTGGGTAGATAATATAAGAAACATAGTACTTAATATTTGTTTATTTAAAGGAAACATCAAAATTACTGTAAAATAATCACAGCAAGAAAAGCAAGAAATTATAGTTATCAGGAAGGAGATATTATTCTCTCACAAAAAAAAAAAAAATCCTGTGACGAATACAGACAACCTAACTTCCAATGAAACCTAAAAATATAAAATGAACACAAAAAAAAAATCCTGTGACGAATACAGACAACCCAACTTCCAATGAAAGCTAAAAATATCAAATGAAGACAAAAAAAAAAAAAAAAAAAAAAAAAAACATCCCGTGGCGAATACAGACAACCTAACTTCCAATGAAAAGCTAAAACTATCAAATAAATGGAAGTACAAGCTATTTAAGACATTAGTTTCTTTTATTATACGAAGCATAAATGCAAAATAACATTTCGTGAATAAAGATATAGCATTTAGTGGGAAAAAAAAGTCTGACGGTATTAATGATAATAATAACAATATATTTCATTTTATTCGATTGTAGTGCACAGTTTACTTTATTGATGAGAGAAAAAAACAATCAACAATATGCATTTACTTTATCCCTTTAAGAAATTGAAGAGTTTTATCTTTTTTCCTCGGCAATACAGCTAATCATATTATTGATAATGTTCCGTTGCCGTATAATTTTACGAACTTTCGAATATGAAATGAAAGATATGTGGATGTTTTATGCTATCCCTATTACTAAAGACGTATGTTAAGGGATATATGAAAATTAGTTCCACATATGTCAACTCTCTACCATCTAATATCCTTCACAAACATACACAAGCGCGCGCGCGTACACACACACACACACACTTATCTATTCCTTACTTGTTACAAAATCCAGCATTGCAGTCTTGTATGTTATTCCAAAATCAGAGTTTAAGCGAAGAGGAAGTTTCTCCAAAATCAGAGTGGATCTGACTTCTTTTTATATTAATGAAAATCGTTTAAGCAAAGAGGAATTATTTGGTAATCTCAGTCTTGTCAGGGGTATGAGGAGAGAGTCGAATATGGAAAGAATTTGTCATTCTTTTCTATGCCTCTTCTCGTCCCCCCTTACTGAATTGGGGCAAGTTGCTGAGTTCTCCGAAAAACTGATTATGACTAGGATACTTCAGTTCGGTATTATGCCTAATTCAAATGGAATGGTAGATTGTCTCTTCGAAGAAGAAACCCGAAATTACTTTTTGAAGATTCAAGTAAGCAATGTGTGAAAAAAAAATGGATCATCAAACAGCCCGCTATGTTAGATTAGATAGAAATTTGGCGGCCACCCCCTCTCTATCCATCATTACACATTACTTTAGTAATGTTTCGGGATTAGTACCGGTTAAAACTGGGAATTAGGAGGGAATACAGTTAATGAAGGTTTAGTTCAGTCGTGATATGGCATTATTTTTCCTCTGTCCTTTTGTAATCTGCTACCTCCTTGATCTTTCCCAATATTTGAGTACAAGAGATAGTGACCGAACGAGTCACTTATGTTTGATTTTGTAGATAACAAAGTGATTGTCGACTCGATAATGTGACATTATTCTTGCTTTAATACCATGCCGAGAGATTTATAGCGGAATGCAGTCTGTAAATGCGCTTGTTTCATTGAACTAATCTCCATTTCAGTTTACACAGATGTTTTTACTGTGAATAATTTACACATGATGAAAAGTGCACCGGCCATCTACCAGTATCACGGGAGCGGTGACCCGTAAAATCTAACCCACCACCCTCCGAAAAATCCATCTCGAAAATTCTCCCTACAAAATTTCCGCTTAACTAAATTTCCACCCCCACCAAATTTTCTCTCTTTAAATTTTCACTACACACCAAAATTACACCCTTCGCCCCAACCAATACATTTCAATGTTAAGCTTTTTTTGCCCTGTTTATTTTATTGTGAGTTGTTACCTGTCTGCAATTAAAGATAATGATTTTAAAATGTTATCAAAGTACACAAATAAAAATTTACAATTCTTCCATTTTATAATGTCACACTTCCTTTTTTTTTCGATAGCAGCGTAATTTTTTCTTTTCTTTGCCGAGTATCTGCGCCTAATATACGTAACTTTTGCTTGTGTCATATTTTCATTCTTGGGCAGGTCCCTCACAATTTCCATAAATTAGTGTGAATCGGAGTAATAGAAGACTGAATAGCATCCGGAGTTCTTCACATTGCCTCTCATGGCATTTATACCTCTTTGGCTCTCAATTCCTCATTAGCTGAAGCAAGTGAAGGACTACTAACGGTAGCAAGTATAAACAGGCTTACTTGAATTTATAGTCATTGTGAAAACGGAGACGACAACCATTGTAGAATTTTTCACAACGTCGATGGGTTCTTGTTTTAACACATTGACTTTTATGCTTCTCGTTTATGTAATTTTTCTTTGTCACTTCGTTTTCCTTTCAAAGAAGAAATGTACGAGAGGGACATGATTGCAAAATAAATAAATAAATAAATGAACTTTCTAAGACAACGATAAGAAAGCAACTTAAATTTAGATGGAATGCAATTTTTAGTACTGTATATAGTTTCACTCAAAATATACAATTTTATATTGAGAATAATAATGCTTAGCTCATGTGATTAAAGCTTTGTTTGCTTATTAGGTTTGGGGGGGGGGGGGGGTTTGAAAAGTGGTAGGGGGATGAAAATAGAGGGGAGAAAGTTTCTTGCAGTCGTAATTTTGTCACGGACATGGGTCAGGATCTTGAAAGGTGAAGGAACCGCAAACAGGACCAATGTATTTATCCTCTGATTGATAGTTTGATTCTTAGGTTACAATATACTGCAAAACGTTATTCAATACTTACCCAAGCAATATTAGAAAATTATGGGTATTACATTGTATGTGATATTAGAGAGTATATGATGTCAAATGTTGCATAAAAAAGCATAAGCAAAACGTATATAAAGTCATAGTGAAGATTTTCTCAAATGTTTCCCATGGGTGTAAGTGCCATGTATATCTGTAAATTAGTAGCCGATCATTAAAGAGACGTGGCATGTTTGTGGTTGAGGATTTATCGTAACAAGTTACAAAAAGTGTACTCGTGAAATTTATCCCAAATCTTACTACTTTCATTTTCATTACCCTAATACTAGCGTCTTACGGCTAAGGAAGTAACCTTCCCATTATAGATCGTAAAGAAAATAAAAAAAAATATTAAAAAGAATAGTAATTACTTCAAGCTAAGATGATGATTGGACGCTGCAGTTTCTGTCATGAAGAATGGTATTAAAGTAAGAATAATGTCACATTATCGAGTCGACAATCACTTTGTTATCTACAAATCAAACATAAGTGACTCGTTCGGTCACTATCGCTTGTACTCAAATATTGGAAAGATCAAGGAGGTAGCAGATACAAAAGGACAGAGGAAAAAATAATGCCATATCACGACTGAACTAAACCTTCATTAACTGTATTCCCTCCTAATTCCCAGTTTTATAACCGGGTACTAATCCCGAAACATTACTAAAGTAATGTGTAATGATGGATAGAGAGGGGGGTGGCCGCCAAATTTCTATCTATCTAACATAGCGGGCTGTTTGATGATCCATTTTTTTTTCACACATTGCTTACTTGAATCTTCAAAAAGTAATTTCGGGTTTCTTCTTCGAAGAGACAATTTACAATTCCATTTGAATTAGGCATAATACCGAACTGAAGTATCCTAGTCATAATCAGTTTTTTCGGGAGAACCCAGCAACTTGCCCCAATTCAGTAAGGGGGGACGAGAAGAGGCATAGAAAAGATTGACAAATTCTTTCCATATTCGACCTCTCCTCATACCCCTGACAAGACTGAGATTACCAAATAATTCCTCTTTGCTTAAACGATTTTCATTAATATAAAAAGAAGTCAGATCCACTCTGATTTTGGAGAGAAACTTCCTCTTCGCTTAAACTCTGATTTTGGAATAACATACACGACTGCAATACTGGATTTTGTAACAAGTAAGGAATAGATAAGTGTGTGTGTGTGTGTCTGTGTGTGTGTGTGTGTGTGCGCGCGCGCGTGCGCTTGTGTATGTTTTTGAGGATATTAGATGGTAAAGAGTTGACATATGTGGAACTAATTTTCATATATCCCTTAACATACGTCTTTAGTGATAGGGATAGCATAAAACATCCACATATCTTTCATTTCATATTCGAAAGTTCGTAAAATTATACGGCAACGGAACATTATCAATAATATGATTAGCTGTATTGCCGAGGAAAAAAAGATTAAACTCTTCAATTTCTTAAAGGGATAAAGTAAATGCATATTGTTGATTGTTTTTTTCTCTCATCAATAAAGTAAACTGTGCACTACAATCGAATAAAATGAAATATATTGTTATTGTTATCATTAATACCGTCAGATTTTTTTCCCACTAAATGCTATGTCTTTATTCACGAAATGTTATTTTGCATGTATGCTTCGTATAATAAAGAAACTAAGTTGTAATACGTTTTTTTATTCCCCATATCTGTCAATGTAAGTGATTATTACCCATATATGTTAATGTAAGCGAAAGGCCTTGAAACAAATGGACTTAAAGATGAGAGAGAGAGAGAGAGAGAGAGAGAGAGAGAGAGAGATCCAAAATAATTATTTCCACACACACACACACACACACACACGTGTCAATTCCCCGAAAATTTTCTCATCTTTACTACG
>NC_090736.1:37064126-37086626 GCF_036898095.1 Palaemon carinicauda
TGTTGTTGGTCATCCTAGCAATGTGTCTACCCTCTTTCAACTTATCCTTGCTGATGGTTTCGAGGATAATACGTAGTTTTGTCTTTTGAAGGAGCGATAGTGCTGTTTTTCTCTCACTCCCAGTTAGGTCTAACATAATTCTCTCCTGTTCTCTCTGCATTGTTCTTAACTTAAGGGAAAGTGATTTTGTTAAATTCCAGACTTCTGCTCTATGGTTGACATTTCGGAGGATATACTAGTCGTAAAGTTTCCTCTTCATTACGATTAGGATCTTCCTTTTAATGATAGAATTTGCTCTTCCAAATGCCTGCTAACCCAGGATAATCCTTTCTTATCTCCTTGGCATTGGAGGAGCCTTGGAGGGAGGGACGCAGGCTAAGATAGATGTAGTGTTCCACTTCTTTTATCAGCTGACCTCAATTTTCATGGTCCCATCTGTCTTTTCTATTTATGCATGACTTTTTCTTTTTTCAAAGTTCACGCGAAGGCCACTGGGCATAGTAATGTACCAACCGTGTTTCACACAATTGTACATAATTCCTTTTGTATATATTATGCTTGTATCTTCGCTCTTCCCTCGCACTAAAACGAACATGAAAATTCATGTCTGGTTTTTCCTCTGTGATATTGTCTGTCTTGTGAACTTGTCATGTCCTGTTGCCTTGAGGTTTTGTATATAAGGAGAGTGTTCCACAATAATGAACTCAGTCGTTTCCAATCGGCCTTTGAGTTCACACCCTTAATCGGCGCCGTCACATTGGTGACCCCGGAAGTCGACTCGCTCCCACTGCCTTCCACCCCCACCTCCCTCGCCCCTCCATCGTTGGTACTATGACGGAGACTACATCAGTTGGCGCCGCGGCCGCCCAATTGAAACTTTCACCGTTCGCCACCGGAGAGGCGTTTGCTTGGTTTCAACGCGCTGAATTCCACTTTCGTATCAGGGGCGTGACTCGCTCAACCACCAAAGCGGATTATGTTCTCGCGGCGATACCCGAGGACACCTTCCCAGAAATATCCGACTGGCTTTGTGAACAAGGAGACACCCCAATAGCGTATGACGCCCTCAAATCATACCTTCTGCAGCAGTACTCGCCGTCGCCAGCCGCCCGTATAGCAAAGCTTTTTCAGCTCTCGCAACAACCGTTGGGGGACCAAAGGGCTTCGCTTGCCCTCAGGGAAATGACCAGTATCGCTCGCCTTCAACCTGCCGCAGACGGCTCTCCTCGTGAGGTGAACCTACTCCGTGCCCTTTGGATTTGCCGTTTACCTGAACCTGTACGCGCTGCCATACCCGATGTCGATAGTTTACCCATAAAGGACTTGATGACCAAAGCCGACGCCCTTATGGACAGCCACTTCAAGACCTCCATCAACGCCTCCACCCCTGACGACGAGGATGCCTATTCAACGTCAACCGAAGCTGACATGAATGCCGTAGGACATACACACCTACCCCGTGACGTGCCGAAGCGGCGACACAGCCGCCCACCACCCACCAATCGCTCGCGCCCCAACGAACGACTTCTACAGCCACTTACTACCTCCCATCCGCCGCAGTTTTGCTACTACCAATTTAGATTCGGGGCAACCGCAAAGAAATGTGCCAAAGATTGTCAGTGGCCAAAAAATGTGTAAGCAGGCCATCGCTTGTGGCGGTGGCCTATCATGTTTCTAATCTGTTCTTTTTACAGGATGCAGGAACGGGCGTGCGATTTTTGGTAGACACGGGTGCTTGTCGTTCTCTTTTGCCAAGGAAATTCTTCAAGGCACAACGTAGTCTGTCTACATCTGCTGACGTCCGCTTGGTAGCTGCCAACGGATCTGCGATACCCACCTACGGTTACGAGAACCTCACATTATCGTTCGAAAACGGTAAATTCAATTGGAAGTTTCTCGTTGCTGACGTCAAAATGCCAATCCTCGGTGTGGATTTCCTCTCTCATTTCCACCTTCTGGTCGATGTCGCCCACCGACGATTGGTCAACGCAGACTCGTACTTGTCGACACCTCTTCAACCCGCCCCCTCTAACCTCGCTCTCCACATCAGCGCACCCACGGATGCCTACGCCCACCTCCTCACGTCGTACCCGGAAGTTTTCCGTCCAGAACTTCGCCAAACGCCCACGGTTCCTGCCAAGCACAGTATTTATCACCATAACAAGACGACGGGACCCCCAGTCTTCGCAAAATTCAGACGTCTGGCACCGGAACGATTGGCAGCCGCCAAACAGACGTTCGCTGAAATGGAGAAAATGGGCCTTTGCCAAAAGGCCTCCAGCCCATGGTCGTCACCCTTACACATCGTTCTGAAGAAAGACGGCTCCCTCCGTCCGTGCGGGGATTACAGGCGAAGGTTTTCTCTACGCTCGACCTCTTGAAGGGGTATTATCAGGTGCATATGAACCCAGAAGACATCCCCAAGACCGCCATCACCACTCCGTTTGGTACATACACATTCAATTACTCCTGTTTTGGCCTTCGTAATGCTGGGGCAACGTTTCAACGTCTCATGGATGGCATCTTAGGGGACCTCCCTTTCTGTGTATGTTATGTGGACGACATACTTGTGTTCTCCTCCTCAAAAGAGGAACACTTCCGTCACCTGCGCATCGTGCTCGACCGCCTGCAACAAAATGGCCTTATAGTCCGGTACGACAAGTGTACCTTTGGCGCCAACGAAGTGTCATTCTTAGGGTACCGTATCACTCCTGAAGGAGTCCATCCCCTCCTTGAGAAGGTAGCAGCCGTTCAGAATTTCCCCGCGCCCTCGACAGTCAAAGCTCTGCAAGAATTCTTGGGCATGATCAACTATTATCACCGTTTTCTGCCAGCCATTGCCGCCACTCTTGCTCCCTTCTACGCCTCCCTCAAGGGCAAGCCAAAGGACCTGAAGTGGGGTCCCCTTCAAGAAGCAGCCTTCTGCAATGCAAAGAAGGCCCTATCAACTGCTGCGGCTCTCACTTTTCCTATCCCACACGCCCCTCTCCTTCTCTCCACCGATGCCAGCGACGTCGCTATTGGTGCAGTACTCGAGCAGGTGGTCAAAGGCTCGCCCCGCCCATTGGCCTTCTTCAGCAGAAAACTGTCCAAGGCAGAATCGGGTTATTCTACCTTCGATCGAGAATTGCTGGCGGTGCACTTGGCTGTCCGTCACTTTCGCCATTTCTTAGAAGGTACGCCCTTCGTCATTCGCACAGACCACATGCCTCTGGTGCACACCTTCACTCAACAGTCTGACGCCTGGTCCGCCCGTCAACGCCGACATCTCTCCGCCGTGGCTGAATACAATTGCACCCTCCAATACGTCTCTGGGAAAATGAATCCCGTTGCCGATGCCCTGCCAAGAAACACGTTGGCTGCCGTTCAACTGGGATTGGATAACAACGCCCTGGCTGCAGCCCAACGACAGGATCCAGAGTATCAAGCTTGTAGGACATCCTGCACGTCCCTCCGTTGGGAGGATTTTCCCCTCGAAGACTCCAACACCACCCTCCTCTGTGACGTCAGTACTGGTAGACCGCGACCTTGGATTCCTGCTCCCATGCGCCGACAGGTGTTTGATCTCATCCACGGCCTTTCACATCCCTCGTGCCGTTCTACTGCACAGCTGCTGAAGGCAAAGTTCATTTGGCACGGATGCTAAGGATTGGGTCCGTGCCTGTACTTCTTGCCAAACTTCCAAAGTACATCGACACACGCATTCAGGAGTGGGCACCTTTCCTCAACCTCAGCGTCGTTTCGCACACATTCACGTCGACGTTGTAGGCCCCCTACCCACATCACAAGGACATCGTTACCTGTTTACCGTCATCGACCGCTCCACTCGTTGGCCTGAAGCCATTCCCATGGAAACTGCAACGTCCGCCTCATGTACATCTGCCTTACTCTCTGGATGGATTTCAAGATTCGGTATCCCTGAGCATATTACTTCTGACAGGGGAACCACTTTCACCTCTCAATTATGGACGTCATTAGTGAATCAACTGGGCATAACCCTACATCAGACAACGGCCTACAACTCCGCTGCCAATGGAATGGTTGAACGTTTTCATCGCACCCTCAAAGCAGCTTTGATGTCCCGCTGCAAGGATTGCAACTGGTTTACTCAGCTTCCCTGGGTCTTCTTGGGACTAAGGACCACTCCTAAAGACGCCCTCGACGTCTCGGCAGCCGAAATGGTGTATGGCGACCCGTTGGTCGTCCCTGCCGAATTTTTTCCTTCTACAACCTCCTCCGACGACCTCCAGCGCATACGTCACGTCGTGGGAAAATTTACTCCGTGCCGCCAGACTTACAAGCCCCCAGCGAAGCATTACATACCAACGGACTTGCACTCTGCAACGCACTTCTTCCTGCGCAACGACACCAGCAAGCCACCACTAACGCCCCCTTACACGTGCCCTTTCCTTGTGATCCGACGCAGTCCGAAAGCATTCCTCCTAAACATTCGGGGCAAAGAAGACTGGGTCTCCATTGATCATCTAAAACCTACTTATCTTTTGCCAGATGACCCGCCTACAGTTCGCCTCTCTAGATCAGGGCGCCCTATTTAACATGTACAGTATGTCATTTTTAGGGGGGGGGAGCCATGTACCAACCGTGTTTCACAAAATTGTACATAATTCCTTTTGTATATATTATGCTTGTATCTTCGCTCTTCCCTCGCACTAAAACGAACATGAAAATTCATGTCTGGTTTTTCCTCTGTGATATTGTCTGTCTTGTGAACTTGTCATGTCCTGTTGCCTTGAGGTTTTGTATATAAGGAGAGTGTTCCACAATAATGAACTCAGTCGTTTCCAATCTGCCTTTGAGTTCATACCCTTACTCAGCGCCGTCACAGTAAGCATTTGCTGAAGCTCTTCTTTGGTGGAGGAATAAATTATGTCCGTAGAAAATTTGAGGTGATTAAGGTATTCCCCATCTACTTTTATTCCCCTTTTCGACCAATAAGTTTTTGTAAAGCCTCTGTATCCTTTTCTGACTACCCTCTTAAAGGTTCAAAGGCCGATCATGAATGGCAGGGACAAGGGACAGTGACATTAACCTATCGAGCAGGACAATATCCTAAAGACTGACCATATATACTTATGGTCATCCCCTAAGCCCCCTCCCCCCTCAAGGTAGGACCAAGGCGGGCCAGATTATGGCTGCTGATGACTTAACAGATAGACCTATAGGCTCTCTTAACGCCCCCCCCCCCCATTCGCAGCTCACAACAATGTCGAGGCTTCAGCGACCAGAGAAACCAACGCATTTGAGCAGGACTCGACAACCCCCCCCCCCCCTCCTCACCAGTCTGCCGTTCACCAGTCAGGGGCATTATATCATCGGCCACCACAACCCTCTTCAGTTGGAATGATTCTGATTTCTCATGGAGGCGAATAAATCATGTTACATGGTCACATATATAGCAGAATACATTGATGTAAACCGATTCAAATACTTTGGAAAAATCTTCAAGTGCTGCTTCTAATGGGATGTTATACTCATTTGTCTATTCATTGATTTAATTTACTATCAACAGGTGGTCAATTGTGGAGTAGCCTCTTCTAAATTCTGCCTTTTCCTTTGACTGCTTCTCATCTCGGCACAAGAAAATGTATTTCAATTCCTATTGCACGAAATCTTAATTGACCATATATTAATCAGTGAAATTTATAAAGATCATTATCTTAACATTTTTAATATAGGTACTATCAAATCAAGCTTTAAGAAATACATAGGGTCTTGAAAACTACTAGAAGATAGGTCGTGAAATTCTCTCTCCCTCCCTCCCTCTCTCTCTCTCTCTCTCTCTCTCTCTCTCTCTCTCTCTCTCTCTCTCTCTCTACAAAACAACCATATTTTCCTGACTGTATTCCTTTTCAGCCTTTATAAACCGAACTCTAACTAAAACAGAAAATCCATTTCGTTTATCGTAGTATCTGTTTTTGCTTCTTTTAAGATATTTGAGAAATCCTTAAAGAATCTATGCTTTAAATACCACCGTTTCTGGATGCCTTGAAATTCTTAAACTCTCAAAACATTCACATGATAAAACAAATAATCTGAGGTAAACAAAAACAAGTATTTACTGTTGATCATTTTAACGATAAGTTTTATTTTTCCCGACAAACAAACAAATAAAAGATCTAATTTAATATTTTGAGAATAAAATTCTTTTTAAGAATGTCAACACTAAAAATATTGATATATTAAAATTTACAAATATTGAATGGATGTATTTTTATACTTCATAATAACTTTGCAGGACTAATTTTTATTATGTTTTTCATAAAACAATAAATACTACTACTACTACTAATGATAATAATAATAATACTAATAATAATAAAAATAAGACAATTAAAATAATAATAATAACAATGATAATAATAATAAGACAATCAAAATAATGATAATAATAATAATAATAATAATAATAATAATAATAATATAATAATAATAATAATAATAAAACAATAAAATAATAATATTGATAATAAAATCAATATCAAAACAACAATAATCATAATAACTAATGTTGCGGTCAAAAGAATAAAAAACAAAAGTATTTCTTTTTTGCATAACTAAATGACTGAGACCACATTGTTGAGAATGATAGTTTCCTGGTCGTTTCTTCTATTCAAGCATTATCATTAAACATCCCCTGTATTAAAGGGAATTCTTTCTAATGCAGTAAATAGGATTATATCTATATTGTATGTTCGAGCTTCATTCGCGTTTATTGTAACAAACCCAAACCTTTCGGTTTTCATTCATACTGAAGCTATGTGACCTTGCAGAGCTTCGAGCTTCGTCCTCAAGGTGTATGTGCATTGAAGCTGTGTGTTTCTCAACATGGGACTTGTCGTGCTTTTAGAGAACAAATTTTAGTTTTTGAAAAGAAAAAAAACGCAAACTCAGAGAGTTAAAGTTACAGTAAGAAGAAGAAATTCAATTAAACTCACAGACCTGAACAGGACATTTTGGTCAAGTTTTCTCGCCTGTTTTCAAAGAAACATATAAAGTCTTATTAGAAAAAACTGATATTTCTCTTTAACAAATTGTAATTCCAAAATCTGCTTTTGGGGAAGCAATGTATGTCAGTCCATGCTGGAAATGCACAGAAATACTACTTGGATTTATGTCATAATTAATTACCTTCAACGTTATGCATGTCCCGACTTGTATCGAACCTTGTTCAGAATAATGGCGCCATTAACATCGATGTCTGGAGCAGGCACTTCCATTTCTTCGTAGCTGCTATTATTATTATTATTATTATTATTATTATTATTATTATTATTATCCAAGCTACAACCCTAGTAGGAAAAGCAAGATGCTATAAGACCCAGGGCTCCAACATGGAAAAATAGCCCAGTGAGGAAAGGAAATAAGGAAATAAGTAAATTTGTCCTAGTATAACTGTCTCTCATTATATAATAATAAAAGAAAAAAAAAATAATTCTCATTTCGCTACAGAATGATCTTCATTTGCAACAATTTGCAAAATAAATCTGAACTCTCAGAATAATAAGTACTTAATTTTACCTGGACACCAGACAGGTATATTGATAAAAGAGATTGTTCGTAATAAAAGGAGTGTTTCTATATCAAACACAAACGACGTAAAGTAACTACGAATATTACGAACGCGTAACATAAGTCGGTGCAGTACTTTTTTTATTTGAAACGCTGATTATTTGAAAGTAAATAATAGATCTTTTCATGTTAACTGGTTTTAAAAAAAGTCCTGGTCAGAAATATGAAGTACTATAAACGATACTGATGAAAGGCTTAATATATGGCTTAAGGACTTTATTTGCACAAAGCAATTGAAAAATGTTGTATTCGCAAATTAATGCATTTTAATCGTATTAGGGAATTCTGGATTCAATACACACACTCTCTCTCTCTCTCTCTCTCTCTCTCTCTCTCTCTCTCTCTCTCTCTCATCAGGAATTTTCAATGGCTAAACTTATTATTCAAGATCTATGTAAATATCAGGAAAGGTTGAAAATGACATATGACGAAGTGAAAGTAAGAGAAACTAGCAATTTAGAGGAGGAGAGGAAGTTAGTAAAAGAAAATTTTGTTGGGATTGCAAGTGATGTGTGTGGCAAAAAGGTTGTTGGAGGCAGCATGAGGAGGGCAGTGAATGGTGGAATGAAGGAGTGAAGGTAAAAGTGGAAGAGAAAAAGAGGGCTTTTGAAGAATGACTGCAGAGTAATAGTGTAGAGAAGTATGAAAAATATAAAGAGAAAAATGTGGAAGTAAAGCGCAAGGTACGTGAGGCAAAGAGGGCAGCTGACCTGAGGTGGGGTCAGGGATTGGGTCATTCGAATGAAGAGAATAAGAAGAAGTTTTGGAAAGAAGTGAAGAGAGTAAGGAAGGCTGGCTCAAGAATTGAATACACGGTGAAAGATGGAAATGGGAGGTTGTTGAAAGGAGAGGAGGCAAGGAAAAGATGGGCGGAATATTTTGAATGTTTACTGAATGTTGAGGATAATAGGGAGGCAGATATAATTGCTGTTGCAGGTGTTGAGGTGCCAGTGATGGGAGATGAGAATAAGAGAGAGATTACAATAGATGAAGTGAGG
The DNA here is from genome assembly GCF_036898095.1 of Palaemon carinicauda. NCBI lineage: Eukaryota > Metazoa > Arthropoda > Malacostraca > Decapoda > Palaemonidae > Palaemon > Palaemon carinicauda. The sequence continues at coordinate 37,072,715 of NC_090736.1, forward strand.
AGAGCACTAGATGAAGCGAGAGTAGGAAAAGCGTCTGGTATGGATGGTGTGAGAGTTGAGATGTTGAAGGAAGGGGGTGTCTGTACTTGAATGGTTGGTGAAATTGTTTAATATGTGTTTTGCGTTGTCAATGGTACCAGTAAATTGGGTTTGTGCATGTATTGTACCACTATATAAGGGTAAGGGAGATGTGCATGAGTGTTGTAATTCAAGAGGTATTAATTTGTCAAGCGTAGTTGGAAAAGTGTATGGTAGAGTAATGATTAATAGGATCAAGGATAAAACAAAGAATGCAATCTTAGAAATATAGGGAGGTTTTAGAAGAGGTAGGGATTGTATGAATCAGATTTTTACAGTAAGGCAGATATGCGAGAAATATTTAGCAAAAGGTAAGGAGGTGTATGTTGCGTTTATGGATCTTGAGAAAGCGTATGATAGAGTTGATAGGGAAGCAATGTGGAATGTGATGAGGTTATATGGAGTTGGTGGAAAGTTGTTGCAAGCAGTGAAAAGTTTCTACAAGGGTAGTAAAGCATGTGTTAGGATAGGAAATGAAGTGAGTGATTGGTTTCCGGTGAGAGTGGGGCTGAGACAGGGATGTGTGATGTCACCGTGGCTGTTTAACTTGTATGTTGATGGAGTGGTGAGAGAGGTGAATGCTCGAGTGCTTGGACGAGGATTAAAACTGGTAGACGAGAATGACCATGAATGGGAGGTAAATCAGTTGTTGTTTGCGGATGATACTGTACTGGTTGCAGACACAGAAGAGAAGCTTGGCCGATTAGTGACAGAATTTGGAAGAGTGTGAGAGAAGGAAGTTGAGAGTTAATGTGGGTAAGAGTAAGGTTATGATATGTACGAGAAGGGAAGGTGGTGCAAGGTTGAATGTCATGTTGAATGGAGAGTTACTTGAGGAACTGGATCAGTTTAAGTACTTGGGGTCTGTTGTTGCAGCAAATGGTGGAGTGGAAGCAGATGTACGTCAGAGAGTAAATGAAGGTTGCAAAGTGTTAGGGGCAGTTAAGGGAGTAGAAAAAATAGAGGGTTGGGCATGAATGTAAAAAGAGTTCTATATGAGAAAGTGATTGTACCAACTGTGATGTATGGATCGGAGTTGTGGGGAATGAAAGTGACGGAGAGACAGAAATTGAATGTGTTTGAGATGAAGTGTCTAAGGAGTATGGCTGTTGTATCTCGAGTACATAGGGTTAGGAACGAAGTGGTGAGAGTGAGAACGGGTGTAAGAAATGAGTTAGCAGCTAGAGTGGATATGAATGTGTTGAGGTGTTTTGGCCATGTTGAGAGAATGGAAAATGGATGTCTGCTAAAGAAGGTGATGAATGCAAGAGTTGATAGGAGAAGTACAAGAGGAAGGCCAAGTTTTGGGTGGATGGATGGAGTGAAGAAAGCTCTGGGTGATAGGAGGATAGATGTGAGAGAGGCAAGAGACGTGCTAGAAATTGGAATGAATGGCGAGCGATTGTGACGCAGTTCCGGTAGGCCCTGCTGCTGCCTCCGATGCCTTAGATGACCGCGGATGTAGCAGCAGTAGGGGATTCAGCATTATGAAGCTTCATCTGTGGTGGATAATGTGGGAGGGTGGGCTGTGGCACCCTAGCAGTACCAGCTGAACTCGGTTGAGTCCCTTGTTAGGCTGGAAGATCGTAGAGAGTAGAGGTCCCCTTTTTTGTTTTGTTTCATTTGTTGATGTCGGCTACCCCCCAAAATTGTAGGAAGTGCCTTGGTATATGTATGTATGTTCTGACAGTACTGTAAAGCCGTAAGTGGATAAGATATAAAGGGAACTACCAACCTTATAGAAGTTACTCACAGTTCCGTCGGCATTTTTTGTATGGATTCTTTAATATGAGATATTATTCATAGCATATGGCACCCTGGCTATTTGATATTACTTGCATATACAGTACAGTGAAAAAAAGGATAGAGGTTAATTGCAGTTATGGAATATTATATATGCATATCAGCATACATAAACACCCAAATTCATATATATATATATATATATGTATATATATATATATATATATATCTATATATATGTATATATATATATAGATATACATATATATATATATATATACAGATATATATATATATATATATACTGCATATATGTATGTGCATATATATATATATATATATAGATAGATAGATAGATAGATAGATAGATAGATATATATATATATATATATGCACATACATATATGCAGTATATATATATATATATATATATGTTCAGATACTATCGCTAGAGAGTTATTGGATCCTATGACTGGCCAGATAATACTACATTGGATCCTTCTTTCTGGTTACGGCTCGTTTTCCTTCTGCCTATGCATACACCAAATATTCTGGCCTATTCTTTACATTCTCCTCTGTCCTTATACACCTAACAACACAGATTTCCAAACAATTCTTCTTCGCTCAAGGGATTAACTACTGCAATGAGGCTACTTTTCTCTTGGCAAGGGTAGAAAAGACTCTAGCTATGGTAAGCAGCTCTTTTATGAGAAGGACACTCTAAAACTGAACCATTATAGTCTGGTCTTATATAGTGCCATATCCTCTGTACCATGTTCTTCCACTGTCTATCTTATTCTCTTCCCCTTGTTTTTTAGAGTTTTTTTATAGTTCATATATGAAATGTATTTTTTAATATCGTTACTGTTCCTAAGACATTTCATTTTAATTGTTAATTAATTATCTTGTAGTTTCCGTATTTCCTCTCCTCACAGGGCTATTTTCCCCTGTTGGAGCCCTACAGCTTATAGCATCCTGCTTTACCAACTAGGGTTGTAGCTTAGCAGGTAATAATAATGATATTAATATAATAATAATAATAATAATAATAATAATAATAATAATAATAATAATAATAATAATAATAATAATAATAATAATAATAACTATGCCCTACACACAAGTAAACCCACCATAGTGAGTATAGGAATGTAATATTTATAATCCCTGGTGTTCCACAAGGTAGTGTTCATGGCCCATTGCTTTTCCTGCTATATACACATGATATCTGTTTTGGCCTAGAAAACAAGCTTGTCTCATATGCAGATGATGCTACTATCTTTGCCTCAAGTTCAAAGAGTTCTTCTTGATAGGCACCGTAGCAAGTAAAGGAATGTGACATCTGGTGCTCTACAGGGTAGTGTTTTTTGCTTTTTACTTTTCATACAAGCCCATTGCATATGCAGGTGCTTCTCTCTCTCTCTCTCTCTCTCTCTCTCTCTCTCTCTCTCTCAGTTCCATCTCCTAAATGTAGATCTGAGGATGCTGAACCCCTTAATAGAGATCTAACTATAATTAATATATGGTGCAAATTATGAGGCAAAGAGTTAAACCCTAAAATAACCCAGAGCATGACTGAGAGTAAGTCGAGAACAGTGGCTCCTTAACATCCAAATCTATACATTTATACTATTTTCCTTAACTATATACAACTCCATAAAAATCTTAGATTTTATTCGTAATTGCAAATTTACTTTTGAGAATCGTATTCGGTCGGTATTTTCTTCAAATTTAAAAAAGAAATAATTGGTTATATTGACGAAGTATTTTAAGATTTTTAGCGATAAATTTATGCTAAAAGAAATAAAAATGTTTTAATTCTTAAAATAATATTCTACCCTGTACCCTGTTTACAGTATTTTTCTCCTGCCTGGTCTTCAACTGCTGACTCATCTTAATTTGTTGGACACAAATATGAGGTCTACTAAATTCCTATCAATCGCTCGCACCATCGTTAAATTAGTTCTTTATGCATGAAGCATAAGATTTTTCATAATTCTGATCCTTCATTGTATTCAGATCTTCCCAAACAGCAGTTAATTTTACTAGTCATGGTTTCCCCCATCATAAGGCTCACCATTACACAGTATCCTAGGTTTTTTATTCCAGTTGTGACCATATACTAGAATAATTTTCCTAATCAGATAGTTGAATTGGTGGAACTTCAAAAGTTTAAACTTAAAAAGAATATTTTTGTGTTGAACAGGCTGAGATAAGTCTCTCTTCTTTGTCAGATCTATTCTAACGTTAACATATTTTATTTTATTTAATATTTCTCAGGAAAAAAGGGAGACCTTACCATTATAGCTTTTTTACTTAAAGAAATTAATTTTTTTTTCTTTTTTCAGAATTAGAGGCCTCAATACACTACTGAGTCAATCGGATTAAACAAATGCTGTTTAGAATCATCTCGATCCTATTACAGAATTCATGTCATTTTTCATTCAACTGAATTTGCAACTCCCTTTGCTCATGGCTGTGATTCTGTTTAATAAGTTGAAAAAACTAATTGGAAACACACCCGAACAGGAATGTAATTTATCGAAGATATTCGTGGCTCATTTCAATAAACTAGAATCACAAGTGTTAGTGATAAAATTATCATTAAAAAGCCAATTGTTACAGCTTAGTAATAGGTTATAATAGTAGAGATGATTGATTTCCACTCTAGGTGCAAAACCTTAATTTGACAGGATTATGTATGTCTGAGTTAAAATCAATTCTTATCTCTCTTTATGGAATGATGGTATACCAGGTATAGCATTCGACTGTCACCTCAGTTTCGATTGGGCTACGGTTTTAATCTTTGGCTAACCAGAAATTGTTAGCAAACCACTCAATTTACCTTATATATACGATCCCATATCGAAAGGTATTTTTTCATTTTAATAAATGAAAATAACGAATGCTTGTGATAAAATTAATGCAAATATATATATATATATATATATATAATATATATATACACAAATATATATATATATATATATGCAATAATTTTACCACAAGCATTTTCATCTATTAGCCAAAGATATATATATATATATATATGTATATATGTATATAAATATATATATATATATATATATATGTATATATACATATATACATATATATATATATATATATATATTTATAATATATATATATAAAATATATATATAATATATATACACATGTATATATATATATATATATATAGTGGTAGTCGATGGAAATTTACCTCCTTATCAGGTCAGGTTCATAAAAATATCCAATTTAAATTTCTGATACCAAAGAATGCATTTAGTCAGAGTTTGTATATGACTGCATCCTAATTCTCACTCTTAACATAACCTGAAACAAGAACTCAAACAAATTAATAAAATGCCTAAAAATATCCTTAAATGTTGTTTTTATATAAGGTCTGAATATCATGCATACATATATCTATATAAAATTACGTTCTATTTTCACTTTGAGCGAAATATGGATGTGAACATAAGAGCATAAGGACAAGAAATATTCCAAAATGAAAGATGGTACTACTGTTTCTAATTATAATTATAGTCAAAATATGAAAAACCGTAACAACAACTGCGTTTACAATGACTGACTATGAGAAAACTAACAGAAAAAAATAAGTTTTATTATTATTATTATTATTATTATTATTATTATTATTATTATTATTATTATTATTATTATTATTATTATTATTATTACCTCCGCCAACAAAGTTGGAAGTAGGTTATGTTTTACCCCCTGTTTGTGTTTTTTTATGTGTATGTGTTTCTTTGTGAACAGCTTCCTGGTCACGATTTTAATCATAGAGTAATGAAACTTGTAAGAATTAACTGTTTTGTAAAAAGCTTGAAATGATTAAACTTTGGAAGGTCTAGGTCAAAGGTCAATGTCACGGTCAAGCAAGATGTCCAATTCACGGAATCCGCCATAAGTTTGGCCATCGTAGTCACAGAGACTTCAAAGTTGGTTCATATTTAAGTGTAAGAAAATACACAGTAATTAATACATGTTATGGTCAAAGGTCAAGGTCGCGTCAAGGATCAAGATCAAGCAAAAGGTCAATTTCCGGTCATTAACCATTTGTCCACAATTTGAATCGTTAAAGTAATGAAACTTGCAGGGATTTTAAACTGTTATGTAAAGAGCTGGAAATGATATATTCTGGGAAAAGCACGCTGGTTTCGATGATTAAGGTGCTGTGGCGGAGGTCTACACTCAGAGTGCTTTTGGAAAGGTGGTTCAGGTGGTTAATAGTTTAAAGAACACAAATTCTCATGGTCCTGATAACATTACAAGTCGATTTTTAAAAGATTCAATGTCAGTCATAGGCCTTTATCTTACTGTAATTATAAACACATCAATCGTAACAGGCAAGGTCCCAATTGAATGGAAATATAGTATAGTAAATCCGCTTTATAAGGAAGGTGACGTTGATGATCCCAGTAATTTTAGACCAATATCTTTATTATCTATTATGTCAAAAGTATTGGAGAAAATTGTGAGCGACCAACTATACGACTACTTGGAGTCAGAGAAATTGTTATCTATCACTCGCATGGTATTAGAAAACATTTATCTACAGAAACTGCTCTAACAATAATATGGGAACATATTCACGAAAATATTGATAATAGTAAAATATCTTTGCTTGCTTTGTGTGATCTGTCAAAAGGTTTTGATTCTGTTTCCAATAAACTACTTCTAAAAAAGATGATTGATTTAGGTATCGATGATTTTTGGTTTAGAGATTATCTGACAGGTCGGACTCAATCAGTAAAAATAGATAACCACATCTCAAGCAGACATAAATTGGAATATGGAGTACCACAAGGTTCGATTCTTGGACCGATTTTATTTAATATTTACGTAAATGACCTTGTTGATATAAATGACACTGACATGTTAGTCCAATATGCTGATGATGCGCAATTTCTTCACTCCGGTATGTTCGATAACGTAGCAGAAATTCTCAATCGAGCTGAAAGAAATTTAATAAAAGTAAACAAATATTTTCTGAAAATGGCTTAAAAGGGCCAATAAAACTCAATTTTGGTTTATAGGATCTCGTCAATATATTAACCGACTGCCAAACAATATTTCATTTGAAGTAAATAACGACAACTTCAAACCAAGTGAAAGCGTAAACAATCTTGGTGTAATTATTGATAGATTTTTTTACTTTTGATAATCATGTAGAAAAGATATATAACAAATCTAAGGGAATGCTGTATTTCCTAAATAGAAATAAAGGTCATTTCGATGAGGCAAGCAGAAGATTAGTTGTTGAAGCATTAGCAATAGGCATAGTATCCTATTGCTCCTCTATATGGAATGGGTGTTCAAATTTAAACTCACAAAAAATACAGAAGATTCAAAATTATGCATCGAAAGTCGCCTCGGGTGATGGGAAAAAATATGATCATGTAGGGTGACCATACGTCCCCCTTTAAGGGGGACAGTCCCCCATTTTGACTCCTTGTTCCCCTAAAAATCACTCTCTGTGGGGGACACCTTAATGTCCCCCTTCCAGCCATATGTCTCACATATGTCCCCCAATTGCCACTGCATATGTGTTTAGTTATATGAATTGATGAATTTTTTTATTTTTTTACCAAATTTCTAAGGTTCACTTTTCTGCCTCATACAGTGCAGCAGCATAGCTTATGCTCCGATTTCTTTATACAAACGAAAGAAGAAGGGACCTAAGTTGCAGTTTTTTGACAATCCATTTTCAGAGGTTTGGCTTTATTCTATACACGGTCAGAGTACAATTGAGTCCCAAAAATTTGTATGATGGAAGTCTCTTGCATCTTAAAAGACTTGAAATGAAATTAACAGAACGAAAAAGAGAACTGTTCATCCCAATTATAATCATTAAGATGCTCCAAGATTTAGAGAGGAGTGGGAATAATATTGAAGATTTTAAAACTGCAGTCCTTTTATGAAATATCAGTGGAATACTTAGATCAGTGGACTAAGCCATTTGATGAAATGAAAAATTTTGATTGGGTCCTTCTTCCGAGTAATTGAATATGTTGGTCTCAGGTTCAGGATGCAGTGAACTTTATTCAAGGGATAAGACCTGATTTAGAAATAGATGATAATGAACTTTTTGACGAAATTACATATGTGAAAAATTTCTTGACAGATGAAAAGATGCAACAGTGGAAAGTAAGTGATATCGAGGTGGATAGACAATGGGTAGATGTTTTCAGCCACTTTGATAATAAAAGCATTCCTTTCAGAAACATAACAAAGGTTATTGAATTTTGTCTAAGTTTACCTGGTTCCAATGATCCTACAGAGAGAGTGTTCTCCCTGATGAACAACTTCTGAACATCAGAAAAAAAGCCAGTTACAAGTATCTATGCTGAAGTCTTCACTAAGTGAAATGTAACTCGAATTGAATTGCTGTGAATTTCATGAATATCTTGACACTCGCCCATCACTCCTAAAGAAACTCAAATCAAGGCAAAAATACACAAATGAATGATATAATATTTTGTTTCTTCTTTTTATGTAATGTGTACAATTTTCCTTAAGAATTGAAGAATAATTTTCTGTTTAAAATGTAAGCAATAATTTTTGAATAAAAACACTGTAATTAATAGCCCTTCTAAATTATCATAGTTTGTTATTGAATGTACTTAGTTAAGATAAAATAAATCTAATAATGCACTACAGAATTATGTAATTTTTTTTTCTCTTTGTGTGACTATCTTTTCAATTTTAACTAATCGAATAAATAAAATTTCTTTTAAAAATGTCAGTAGTAATGTCTGAATAAAAACACTAATTAAAAGATCTTTTATCAGAGCCTGTTGTTGAAAATACCTATATATTCAACTTCTGTATTTATGCCATGATGACTCAATGTGAGTGCAAATTCACATGAGATTTATACTTCTGTCCCCCTTTGGCTATTTAAATAAATGGTCACCCTAATCATGCCACACCGTATATTAGAAAACTGGAATGGTTAAAGATAAAAAATAAAAAAGTTTATGATGTTTGTATTTTTATTCATAAAATATTGCATGAACATATACCCCAAAGAATATTAAGATTGGAAACCATCGAGCAGACGAGATCTCGTCAAACTAGGCAGAGCAGCAATCTGATGGTTCCAAGTAGGCGAACAGCAATAGCTGATAGGGCAACTTCAGTCAGGGGACCTATAATATAGGTTATGAAACGCACTGCCTGTGGATATTAGGGAATGTGGAAATTTACCTGTCTTTAAAAAGAAATTGAAATCCTTCTTATTTGCGAGCCAGCAAGGATTATAATATTCTGGTTGAAGTGTGCAACACATTGGTTACTTTTAAGCGACTAGTTTGCAGTTTGTAATGCATGGATGAAAGGTGATAAACTGAAAATTAAATTTGATTTTATTACTGTATTTTTATTAGTATTGAGGACATTTATTGTCACCATTTTCAGACAAAATGTATGTATATGTGCGTGTGTATTTATCTACTGTATGTATATATTCATTATTGACCGTATGTAAACAAAATTTTACCTTTTTAGGCACTACAGCGTTCTTGAATTTTTATACATCATGTGTTTTGGACTTGTCTTAGAAATATCCTAATTTACAAAATATAGCTAATTTGTAAGTAAATTCTTATTTTTAATGTAGAATTTTAAATAGTTTTATTTTAGATGTAATATATAATCTATGGATTTTAGATCGTAGTAAAATGCTATCCTAAATGTATTTCAATAGGTCATTACTATTTAAGACCCTTGCAATGTAAATACATTCTTTATGTAACAGAATACCCATTGTTTTATGGAATAAAGGAATTATTATTATTATTATTATTATTATTATTATTATTATTATTATTATTATTATTATTATTATTATTATTATTGTTAGCATTATTAGCTGAAGTACAACGGTAGTTGAAAAAGCTGGATTTTACAGGCACTAGAGCTCAATTAGGAAATATATCCCAGTGAGGAAAGGAAATAAGGAAATAAACTATAAATGAGAAGTAACGAATAAAAAGCATAAAATAATTCCTATCTGTTAGGAATAATATCTCGATATGAGGATTATTAATATGTCTTAAGAGCTTAAAATAATTACGGTGATATGAGTTTATATTTATTATCATCATCAAGTTATTGTTATGCAATTACTCAGTTGTATACTGTATATATCAATTGCGTAAATGAACCGTGATTTCTCACGAATCTACTGCGACGCCTTTTGCCATTTTGTGTTTTAATGGCTTTAAAGGAACGAAGTGTTGATTAAAAACTTTGTATAATACTGTTTTGCCGATAAGTCTAAGTACATAACTTTCCCGTAACTCAGTAGTGTTCGATCGAAACCAACTGTATAATTTGGACCTGTGCTCTGCCTGTAGCAGCACATACTGTAAGCGTATTTAGTATTTCTCAGATAGAATATGATACTTTTGTGATCTCTCACGATTTAACCCAGGCGACCGTGAATTGCGAAGTAAATTATGTGATTATCGCTTCATATGTACTAAGTGATAAATATTTCTATTAAAATTTTTTATAAAATCATATTTTTGTAAGCCATCCATGTTATTTCATTTCTTTTTCTTTTTATAAATGTTAACGCCTCGAGTCAGGTCAATATTACTCTTGAAATTATTTAAGTGGTAGACCTTAAAGAACTATAAGAACTCCTGATTGATTCACTGAACTTGTAAAACAACAAAACCTAAGGATCTCAGTGATATTCCTTCTGTACAGCATATGAGATGAATTCAGTCTCAATCCTGAATATGAAGTCCATTTTTTTCTTAGTCAACTTGATATTCATCTGTGCCACTTCTTCGCGTAAAATATCTTATCTCTTAACTCAAGTGAGCAACACGTCTGACTTCATCTAATGACCTCTTTAAGTTTCATCCATTAGAGTTCTTGGGTACTACAGAGTAGATTCCCTTTAATGTGAACCTTCATTACATGAAAGACTCAAGAAGAAGAAGAAGAAGAAGAAGAAGAAGAAGTTATATCATACACATCATCTTCAAGCGAGAACGTTTTCTAAAAACGGATAATTTACATAGATAGGCAGATGGTTCTCTCAACTTTGAAGTTCCTACATACAGAATGTTCTAATAGAGGTTTATGATGATGGAGCTTATATCTAAAATCAAAAATAATATCTCACTATTTATCATACAAGAGGAGACAAAGAAGTAAAGACATGAAAAATAACTATACTGCCAAGGGATTTCTAGGTGACCATGGTTAGTAAACAATAACCTTAGTTACCTACAAATCTCCAAGTATTTTCTTTTCATTTACTGTTTTGTTTTTCTTTGGCTTCTGAGAGAACTAAATTGAATACAGGAACACACGACCTTTTGTTAAAGGGAAAAAAAGGCACACACGTACACATACACACACACTCAAGCCCCCACTTACACACACACAATAAATACGCACACTCACACATGCACACACACACACACACACACACACATATATATATATATATATATACATACATACATACATACGTATAGTATAAATATATATGCACACATATATACAATGTATGTATGTATATATATATATATATATACGTATGATATATATATATATATATATATATACTAGCTTTTTACCCGGCTTCACCCGAGATGTATTCAAACCATTTCTTTATTCATTATAATTAATATTAGTCCTCCTGTTATCACGAATTTATTTCAATACTTAGCTATACACAATATTTTTGCTGTCTTGTTCATCATTGGCGATGATGAATAAAACTGAGGAATCCTTTGCCCCTAACATTTTCATATGTGAATAAAACTTCACGACAAATAACACATCACAATTACAATACATGTATCAAACCATGAGAGGAAAAAGACAAAACTTCATTGAATTTGGTGCCTTAGAGTTATTGACATCATTAAGCTCAAAATTAATAATATTACAGATATTAGAGAGATATTAGTTTACCAAACTTTTAACTGGCCTCCACAAGGCACTAAAAGAGTTGGAAGGCCTAGGCCTACATGGCTGAGGACTATGAAGCGTGAAGTAGGAGATGATGAATGGAGAGGTATTGATTTCAAAGCTCATGATAGAGATGATTGGCGAAATCTAAGTGAGGCCCTTTGCGTCAATAGGCATAGGAGGTGATGATACTTGTATCTATACAGATCATGGGATCCATTATCCCTATGTGGCAAGAATCCTAAGGACCTTAGGTTAGTTGGAGGATAAATTTAAGTTTGGATATTTGGTGATTAATATTGTTTGTGTTCAATCCTCATCAACCAGTTTATCATGTGGCCTGAATTAAACCAGAGGACAGTCAATGCATTGATTAGTGTTTTTTTTTATATTATTATTATTACTTGCTAAGATAAAACTCTAGTTAGAAAAGCAGGATGCTCTAGGCCCAAAGGCTCCAACAAGGAAAATAGCCCAGTGAGGAAAGGAAACAAGGACAAATTAAAATATTTTAAGAACAGTAACAACATTAAAATAACCGTTTCCCATATAAACTATGAAAAATCTAATAAACGAGAGGAAGAAAAATAAGATAGAATAGTGTTCCCGAGTGTACCCTCAAGCAAGAGAACTCTACCCCAAGACTCGCACAAATATTTTTTTAGATCACTGGGTGACATATATATATATATATATATATATTAGATTCTGAGCATAGGTCGCTATTTATAACACAATAGTAATTAATTTTAAGGGCAACTTTTAAATACCCTTTTTCAATCTGTAGTTATAACTATTTTGGTGTTTTTTTTTTTAAAGTGAGATGACTCTAGATAACGTTAATGAAATGGTAGACAGAAATGTTTTTGACTCTTTTATAACTAATTCTACTTTATAAAATATTTTCGTACCTTCATTCTTTCTAGTTTCATATAAAAAAATAGAAGACAAAGAAAAGGAGCAATTTTTCTAATCTTGGAAAACTTAGCTTCTATGTATTCACAGCCATGTATTCTTAGTCTCCTCAGATACATAGAGTCAAATACAGATTTCATATTCTTAGAATTCCTTAAATAGGAATGTATGGTTGATAATACTGTATATTGAACGTGTAGATAAGGGATACAGGTAATCTATTCCTTTCTTACAGTGAATATTTTCATGGAACGACTGAACACTAGAAATTGTCAAGGTGTAAATAGTTCCCTATGAATTTACAGAACAAAATAATAATAAACAATTTAAGAGTGCAACCCTGAAGGGATTAATAGTCTCGAGTAATCCGAAGTACATACAACAAAATAAAAGACAAAGGGTTAACCATAGCCATACCAAAGACTACTTCACATTAGTTTTCCTAAAAGATGAACTTCCAAATTCCTAAACATGCCAAAAAAAATTTTCAATAATAATATTGGCTGGAAATTATATAATATGAAAAGTAGTCTCTGGTTTAAAGTTATATTCATATTCTCTATACCACAAGGATTAACAAAATCTTTAATGTGTGAATAAGTTGACGAACAAAGGATATATAAAACTCATACACCCTTCATTGCATGGAGGTTGGACACGGGTGCTAAAGAATAGTGTGTAAATGCGTGGATAAAACTCTGTAAGTATTATAAATCATTTGAGACTTCATCCTTTACCATTTGGATACAGGAGGAATAAGATACTAAAAGAAAAGTCATCTTCATCCACAATTCTATATCCATTCATTCAAGACAAAACAAAACCCCAAAGGAGAAAAGAGTTAGAGAGTAAACGAGAGAAGGAGTCCATCTGGAGAAACCTGATCGAAGTTTTACGACCCTCAGCTGTTGCTGTTGCATTTGGCTGATCTCCTTTTATGAGATCTGGCGATGAGAATAGCTCCGAATGATTCTTTCGAGTGGTGTAACGTTGGTGGTTATAAAGGAGCGTCGGGGATTCCAATGCCTCTAAACCTGTTCTGAAATAATTCCTTTCCTCTTACGGTAGACAGATATTGTTGCCGTGGGTCTTGTGACGTCATTGCATGACAAGTTTGCAAGTTAAGACGTCGGGATTGGAATCTTAACGTTAGGGTTATCAAAATTTTCCATATCTGTTGATTATATTTGTACGCTGGAGAAACACA
>NC_090736.1:37104126-37105467 GCF_036898095.1 Palaemon carinicauda
TTTATAACATATGGGCAAAATTAAACTACATTTTTAAAATGTAAAACCCATCGAGATTAATTTGAATATTGAATCATTCGCCTTTGGGGGGTATCAAGGTCTTAGCTGGAATGAATTATGCAAACTGAATACCATCGTCATTATATCAAATCTAGGGAAACGGATTAGTTGAGAATCAAAGGGAAATTTCTATCTAAGTCTAAGATGGTCTTTAATCTAAATGCCATATGTATGACACAGTGCGATTTCATATTATTTGAACACTTTTTTTTTTTTTTTGAAAAAGAAAAATGATTACTTCATGGGTAAAGATTAATGAAAGTATTCCTTCATCTATTTTGGAAATTTTTCTTTCCTCTTTATCTCCACATTAATATTTCAAAGCATCTCTAAATAACACCAAGCCATCCATTCGTGACCAAAGGAAAGCACAAGTAAAAACCTAGGCTGGAAGTGGGGCATGTGACTTATGAAATACCTAAAATAGGAACCTGTCATAAGAGATATTAGTTCAATTTATCCCTTGTCGTCTCCTAAATTACCCGCCTTTTTCATTTACTTAACCTTCCCCATCGCCATTTCCTTACTTTCCTATATTCCTTCTCCTTGTCATCGGGGCAACACCCCAACTCCCAACCCCCTATCTAGGACTCGCCAGGTGAATCTTCACCTAGAGGAGCAACCGACCAGACTCACGCGAATCCCTCTTTAGATCGGTTTTCTTATGAAAAAGAGGGAAAGAAAAATGATAACGTCCTAAGGTGGGTGATTACATGATACGTGGGTTCATATAAGGTATATTATCATTACCTGGACGATATAAGTGATAGTTTTTGTACTAGTTTGCTTGTCTCTTGTGGCCATATTATGGAATTTGCCTGGTATTTTATCTTATCTTTAAAATGAAAAAGACAGATGAAGAAGAAGCAAAAGGGAGAGAGAGAGAGAGAGTAGAGAGAGAGAGAGAGAGAGAGAGAGAGAAGGTAGCAGTTTGACCAGTTGCACTTTGCTGTCATGTAATTTTCTCCATATGTTAGATTAGAGTAATTCCTTGCTTTGACTTTAGGCTACTTGAGAATTATCCTGATTGAACCTCTAACTGAAAAAATATATATTTTTACAAGTGTCATTAAATAACGATACATGAAAATAAATTCAAGCACGATTCCATTTTTTTTCCTTTTTTTTTTTTTTCAATTTTTGAATAAAAATCATTTCCTTGGCTGATAATTTGGTTAGAAAAATAATGACCATTGTTTTCAAAGACCTGAAATACTTCAAACTTTGGGTTTCTTGTGGTAGTAAAAACACCATTGTTATGAAACTTGTAATATATTTTCA
>NC_090736.1:37105967-37108467 GCF_036898095.1 Palaemon carinicauda
CTAAACAGTGTCCCGTTTCTAGAGTTACAACACTATACTCATTTTCATGTAAGTCGAGACCAGTTTTTTTTATTAACCTTTAATAAGTTCATATTTCATTCACTTTTTCATCACATATGGTTCTTTGTATTCATTCTTTCCTCCGATTCCAGTTCTAGCAATTTAATTGCCTGTTTCTTTTGTGCTAAAATAATGTTTATTTTTATTAATAAAAATCTCTTCTATATATATATATATATATATATGTATGTGTGTGTGTGTGTGTATGTGTGTGCGTGTATGTATATATACATATATATACAGTATATATACATATATATACAGTATATATACATATATATAATATATATATATATATATTCACTATAGTATATTTATATATATATATATAAATATATATATATATATATATATATATCTATATCTATATATATATATATATATATATATTTACAGTGTAGTATATATATAATATATATATATATATATATATATATATATTGCATTTATTTCTTTCATACCACGTTCAAAGTGGAGAGAAGTAGTCATGCCCTAGGAAACCACATTCACCCAAAGAAACTGCCAGAACAGCGGGTTTCAGTGAAGAAAGGGTGGAGGTGTGGGAAGGGTTGAATCTGTGTGAGGTTTGTGTACATATCTATCTAAATATTTAGACGTCATTTTGGACGACTGTAGTACAACAACAATAATAATAATAATAATAATAATAATAATAATAATAATAATAATAATAATAATAATAATAATAATAATAATAATAATAATAATAATAATAGAGCGATAAAATACTTTTAAATTTCTAAGGTCCCAAACGACTCACTCATTAGTGAAACTGTTGATTGATGTTTCTTGGGTGATATCTTTCTTTCTGGCAACTAAAGTGGGTTTTGTATACTCGTACCTAAAACATAGAATATTTCCTGCTTTTAAAAGATAACACCAACCACATCCATCGGTATTGCATAATAAATGAACACATACTCTCTTAAACATTTACACACATTTTCAAAATCATTTATTTTTAGCTATTAAAGCTTATAATTTTATTGAACAATTACCATGTTTCATGCAGTCACAACTACGTTTTTAAAGGATTTCTACAGAAAAGTATGGCGTTTATTCATTCCTTACCAATAAAAGAATTACGATATATTTAAACCTTCACCGTTTGATATTGATGTTCTTTAGCATGCTCATCATTTTTGTCCTCAACATGACGACAATAAGGCTTCACCAAAAAACAAGTATCCGATTAAAAAGTTCGCAATGAAACTTTGGACGGGAATATTTGTATATAACACAGGTCCTGTTTCCAGGTGGAATAATGTTGGAAATCATGAGCATTGTGAGTATAATGAAGTTTGGATGCCAATTAAATATAGAATATGTTCTTTCAATTAAACAAAAGTTTTCCAAAGGTTTAGAGCAGATGCTAGCGATTTTTTTTTTAACTACGAAGCAAATATCACGCTTCCCTTCAATTAATTGATAAACATGACAAAACAAAATGTGAATATGATTGTACAAAACATTGTTTATGAAGCACAATACCGGAAGAGCACAAACCTCCGCCAAGTCAAAGCAATCTAACCCCCAAAAGTATAAATAGGTTGGCCAGGGCAACAACCAACCGTCGATATACTACCGCTACAGAGTTATTGGGTAATTTGACTGGACAGCCAGTACTATATTGGATCCCTCTCTCTGGTTACGGCTCATTTTGTTTTTGCCTATACATGCACGAATATTTTGGCCTATTCTCTCCACTTTCTCCTTTGGCCTCATACACCTGACAACACTGGGATTACCAAACAATTCTTCTACACTTAAGGGGTTAACTATTGCAATGTAATTGTTCAGTGGCTACTTTCCCTTTGGTAAGGGTAAAAGAGACTCTTTAGCTATGGTAAGCGGCTCTGATAGGAGAAGGACACTCCAAAATTAAACCATTGTTTTATTGTCTTGGGTAGTGTCATAGCTCTGGACCATGGCCTTCCACTGCCTTGGACTAGAGTTCTTTTGCTTGAGGATACACTGGATAATCTGTTCTATCCAATTTCTCTCTCTCCTGTTTCTTTACGTTTTTATAGTTTATATATGAAAGATCTAATTTAATGTTTTTACTCTTCTTAGTATATTTTATTTGAATTTCTATTACTTCTCTTGTAGTTTTTTATTCCATTGTTTCCTTTTCTCACTGGTCCTATTTTTCCCTGTTGGAGCCCTTGGGTTTATAACAACTTTCTTTTCTAATTAGGGTTATAGCTTAGCTCCTAATGATAATGATGATGATAAATCCCTAAAAGCTGGATTTCCGACTCCATCAAAGTCTGAACTTTTCTCTTAAGAATTCAAGGATGCTTTCTGCCGCAATTCTATTTTACACTCAGATACACAGACACAAAACCATGAAACCCTTGGGGGAAAATAAATCGTGTTTTGCGAAATTATTCTCAGCATAATAAACTTGCTCAGTAAC
>NC_090736.1:37113467-37115967 GCF_036898095.1 Palaemon carinicauda
AAAAAAGGCATGATTGAGATTCGCCTCACATAGTCCTCCTCAGTGTAAAGTAAACTAGGGTAATAAAAAACTTAAGAATCAATGAAGTTCTTTAAAGATTACTGACATATTAAGGTAAAAATTATAACAATCATGATGAAAATAGCCTTGAAATTCTAAGTGATCAACGCAAAATCTAAAAGAAAGATATAGGGTAGAGAAAGTGCAAGTAAAATGGAGATCATGGGAGAAGGAAGGAAAATAAACTGCCATGGGATATGCCCACTGAAACTTCCTTCTGAAAATGGATTCAAAGGACGAGTGAAAAGCAAAGAATTGGGAAGTCCTGGGGCAAAGTGGCGTAAGGAGGTGAGTGGAAGGCAAAGAGGGGGACTTTGCCAGTTCAGTTGAGAAAGGATGTCCAACATTTTCTTTATGTGCTGGCACCCGAATTTTAGCATAGACCCTGTTAGCAGAGAGAAGAATTGTAGGTTTTACTCTGGTTGCAAGAGCAATTCAATTCTGGTAACAGACTGTACAGTGCATAAGACCACTTCTTCTGTAAGCTACTCGAATTGAATAGTAATCAGGGTTAATAAATTTCAATAGATTCTAAATTCTATTCTAAATTGTTTTTTTAACCTCTAAACTACGCTCACATATTTTGAATAGATTATATGTCAATTATGATAACAGACTACATTGTATAAAACTACTTATTTGTTAAGCTGTTCGCGTCGAATAATAATCAGGGTTCATAGATTTAAATCTTGAAATTCTAAATGCTATCCAAAAAACTGTTTCTTAAACATCCAAACTACGTTTATAAACTTTTAAATGGCGATATGAACTCCACTTTAAGTTAAGAAATTTATGCGACCAAATATTCATTTGATTTAAGGATTTCTGTGATTACCTATGAGTAACTTTGAGGAATGTTTTGTAGAAACATCTTATGATCATAGTAAGTACTATGATTAGATTCAATAAGAGAGAGTTCAGTCATATCTATATCTGCTGGTTAGCAAACAGGAGGTAAACCTTTGGTCATTATATTAACATTGCGAATTGCAAATAATTTCAAGGTAGTTTTTTTAACATTTTCTACAAAAACAACAAACAAAAAATGCAGCCATTTCTAGTCCACTGACATCTTCTTATTCATGTCTGGGGTTTGCTCAGTTTTCATCACCATGCAGGACGCTGCGGATTGGTGGTGGTGGGAGACTTTTGTCTGATCGCTCACAGCAAATCAAGCTAGTATGGGTGGCCCTAAATAGTACAGTGTTAATTATGGCGATGCACGAACCCTTTCATCACGTTAAGGTATCCCCACTCAGGATAAATTAATTTTTACATTAGAAAACTGTCCACAGGACACCATATAATAGATGGTCAATCGTTCCTCAATGTGGAGTGTCCTTTTATATTCTCTCTCTCTCTCTCTCTCTCTCTCTCTCTCTCTCTCTCTCTCTCTCTGTTTCATTTTTACTTTGTTAAAAAATTAAAAATCTTCCTCTGTTAAAAATTCAATCTCATTACAATGCCAAGCTGATTTACATGTTATAGTTCAATATATTTGATGAAATTTGCATTATAAGCTTATATACAATGTTCATATCTGCATGGCTTCTTATCTAGAAATCTTATACGGTAGAAAAGAAAATTACATTAAGAGTATAAATCTATTTCATGTACGTAAAATAAGGTAAATATTCCATTTCAAGAAAAATGTATATTTTTCAACATAGCTTTTCAAATCGTCTATTTTACTTTGTAAAGTGTTAAATAAGATGGAAAATATAACCCATTGCTTGAGTTTTCAGCAAAATTTCAATCTAACTGTAAAACTTACCTGTTCATACAAATTCGGAAAATTTTATATATATATTCTGTATATATATATATATATATATATATACAGAGAGAGAGAGAGAGAGAGAGAGAGAGAGAGAGAGAGAGAGAGTAGAAATCGCACATATATCTTTATAAATCATATAATTTAAAGATACAAATTTATCAAAATCGTGAAGTGCTATGTAGGCTAAACCAAAAACTATTAGCATCCGAGGAAAAGCGATATTTTTTCACCTGGAAAAAGAAGAAAAATATATTTTGAAAATATCTGAGAAAGTTCCGGGCGCTAATTGGAATATTTTTCAACCCCTCCATCAATCCCAAACATCTTGCCCAGCAACTGTAACTCAATGTTAATAAAGGTTTCGACGAGAAAAGGTTCCGCTAAAAGGTGAAAGGGAAGGGCAATGTGATATGAGAAAGGAGATAGAATATACATGAATGTTGTAGAGACAATCGTAAGTGACAGGTGAAGAAAAAAATTATGTGGCTTACAAAACAATTTTGGAAAGAGGAATTTTTAGCGGAAATCTCTTCATTGACATCAAAACCATTCTAATAATGCTAATTATAATTAGTAATTATTTATTTTTGTTTCACAGAGAGTATTGGAAACTGCAAAGTAAATTCCCACACGAACTCAAAAAACTAGTTGAATTATAGT
>NC_090736.1:37120967-37143467 GCF_036898095.1 Palaemon carinicauda
TGTGCTTCAAATACCTATTTCCAACATGTGACCCATATCCAACATTTTGGTAGGATTTTATCAGCGAAAATCAATTGGACACGGCCAAGAAATGCATAGTAGATTCCTCTCCCACTATGTTTTAAAATTGAATTGTTCACTAAGCCAACAATAGATGGCCTCAATGCTGCCTTTTAGAAATTTATACTATGTGGTCCCCTGCGAAAGTATTGTCTTGGTAAGATACCGGTGGGAACTGGTTTTCCCTTAATTACTTATACAAAATACCAGAAAAGTTCTCCGCAATGTCTCTCACTAAATTGGAAAGACATTAACAGAAAATATATCACTTTCACATATGCCGTATGATATTCGAATCTTAAATTCGAATCTTAAATTTTTTCTCAAGATCACCTCACAAGAATACAATTCAGGCTAATGGTAAACTATCTACACTTGAAAATTTCTCTTAAAAATACCGTAAATGTCTGGCAACATTTATTCCAGGATTTTTAACCGTTTTAAAAACGGATATATTGATGTAAAGGAGTGATATTACGGCCAACAACCCGTAAAAGACAGTAACAAAGTAAGGCAAACTTACGGTCGCCTGTATATTACTGAAATACGGCTGAGGAACAGTATGTTTTTACGGAGAATTTCCGATTAAAATTACGTTTTTTTTTTTTTAACAACTAGGAATGTTATTTGCTTTAGTGATGTTGGTATCGCTCTTGTTTTGAGAGCATTGACAAATGGCTCTCGGAATCAAAACCTAAACACAACTAACAGAAGAAAGCTTTCTTGATAGATTACTTACCTGGATTAATTGAATTGGGTGAAATCTTCTCTCGTAATTTAGCTTTAAACGGTTATGAAAATAACAAACATATTATAACAGCGATATTATGCTGTTATTTCTTACTGATGAAAACTGGAACAAGTTAGGACTCCCTTTCTTTATCTAGTATACATATTATTTCACGTACAAATTGGTAAAATTAGGTATTTCTTTCCTTTTAGAATAACCAGGAATGTTTTGCTTCACTACATAGATCAAATAAATATTACAATGTAAGTAATTTTTATATGGTATATTATATGCCAAGGATGTGAGGTTTTAAAATAGGTAAATATTGCAAATCATCTTATCAAGAAAAATATTATAATGTCTAATGACGAGTCATTGATTGGTCATGCGTTTAAATACGCAGTAAATGAAGGAAACAGATAGCTGGTCACACAATTTTGTATGGTCTACAAATATTTGATTTTATCATAATCATTTAGAACGTTTACCTCTCCATATAATGATCCATTGGTATCAATAAGTACTGATCTGTTCATGAAAATATTATAGGTAAGAGTTTAGCACGAAGCAGAAAATTGGGAACGGTAAAAGCAGTTATATGGGAAAATATCTTTCAACTTTATCTAACAAACATTACTAGATTTTTTAAACTTCCCAATCATCGTGAATCTATCTCTCCCTCTCTCTGAAGAGATATTAGTTTTACTTTCTTTTGTGAATTGTTATATCCTTTAAATCTGTTTTCTTCAAAAGTACTAGAACTTTAAGTTAACATCGAAACTTCGAGTAGGTCAGTGTAGCAAGATCAGTGCAGAAAAAGTGTTGTTAGGTCAGTGCAGAAAGTGTTACAAGGCTAGTAGAGCAAGTGATGTAATTTGAATGCAGCAAGTGTTGCAAGGTCTGTGTAGAAAAGGTTTTACAAGGTCAGTGCAGCATAAGTGTAGCAAGGACAGTGCAGCCAAAGTGTTGCAAGGCTACTACAGCAAGTGTTACAATATGAGTGCAGCACAAGTGTTGCAAGGTCAGTTAAGTAATTGTTGCAATGTCATTGTAGCAAAAGTTTTCAGGGTAAGTGCAGCAATAGGGTTGCAATGTCAGTGCAGCAAAAGAGTTGCAAAGTCAGTGCAGCAAAAGTGTTGCAATGTCAATACAGCAAAAGTATTACAAGGTTAATGCAGCAAAAATATTTCAAGGTTAGTGTAGCAAGTGTTCAAAGGTCAGTTAAACAAGAGTATTTTAAAGTCAGTAGCGCAAAAGAGCTGCAAGGTTAGTGGCACAAAAGTGCACCAAGGTCAGTGCAGTAAGTGTTGAAGGTCAGCGCAGCAAGTCTTGCAAGGTCAATGCATCTGAAATAGAACATCCTCTCATCGCTTCAGAAACGACATACTGCGCCCCATTAAACAAACATTTCACAGTGCAATGGATTTTTTTTTTATGGGAATATCTCAAAGATAAGGATTCAACCTCAAAACCATCGACAATCGATGACTTGAAAAAATTATATGCGAATACAATTTCTGGCAATTCTAAATGAAATGTTTGGTTATGATTTTGAATCCATTCTTGTAGGGTAATAGCTTTGTTTAGAAAATAATGGAAAACAATTTGAACATTTACAAATACGCGGGAATGACAGAGAACATTAAATCATTCTAAATGACATTAAATAATCTCCTTTAAAATTTTATTTTCCTGAATTTAATCTAACTCCTTCGGATTGTACCTATGTCAATAAACATCTGTATGAGCAAAATCTAAATATGTACTGGAAAGTCAAGAGTGAGTATAATTTTAAGACATCCTGTATATATATACACACACACACAGACACACACACACACACACACATATATATATATATATATATACACGCATATATATATATATATACGTATATATATAAATATATATATATATATATATATATGTATATATATATAATTATATATATATATATATATATATGTATATATATATATATATATATATTTTCCGAATTTCCCAAATATTTTTATATAAAATTTTCACAAACACAACCTATATATCAAAGTGTAGTTCCAGAACTCAATACATTCCGAAGAAGGGTTGCAAAGTGATCCGAAACATATGTCGATACCAAACAATAAAAGGAGAAAAATTAATTATATATATATATATATATATATATATATATATAACGAATTTTGAGCGAGGCTAAAAATCTATTTTTGGGTGAGGTAGCCATGTCCTGATGGAAGTTCCTGATAGGTAGCTTTCTAGGGTATATTTGACTACAGTGATATTCCCAGAGAATTTTACCTTTAGGTATCCAGAATTTTAACTCACAGGGATATCGCATAATATCATAGGACGTACTCTTGATACGTCACATAGCTATCTTCACCCCAAACAGTATTAATGCTTTGAGGGGTTACAGTGACAAGAATCTGAAACGAGAATGAAAAGAGAGCCGCTCATAAGGCATCTCTCCTATTCCGTTTCCAGTGTGTATCTGATAAAGGTGGTAGTGCCCTCTCTATTCCTTGTAGCGATATACGAGGAGTTACAGATACTGTATTATAGGGAGGGGTCAATAATCCCTTTTACTATAAAAGGAAGGGCGGGTCCATCAGGACGACATGGCTACCTCACCCAAAAATAGATTTTTCGCCTCGCTCAGAATCCGTTTTTTGGGCTGAGGCCATGTCGTCCTGTAGGAAGTTTACCAGAGCATTACTGTATCTGTGAATTCTCAATCAGTGCCGTACTCTCAAGAAAGTGTTTTTCTGATCCATCTAGACCTAGAGACCTATGATGTTACCGTCATACATCATTTCATCTAAGCATGAATTATGTTAGTGCTTCCTGCTCGCTACAGGGAAGAGTCGTACTAGACTCTGGAAAAAGTCTCAAGGAGTACATAATAACTATGGATGACAAAATGACAAGCTTGTATAGTGGTCTCGCCCTATACAATATAAAGCAAAGTTTGTATAAGAGTCACCAATGTCAGTATGAATTTGTGACATCTTCCCCAATATGACTACTCTTATAAACTATTGGATAATGGTTGTATCCGCATAGGAACAAAATTTGCTTCTTTGCCATTATCCCGTTAGGGTACCCCGTCAACCCTTCCAAGGAAGGGTTGGAGTGAGTAGACTTTTGCTTGAATCAGGGAACAGTCTAAAAGACATACCTTGATAAAAATATCCATATTTTAATCTTAATACTCAGTACATTTCTAATAAAATGAGTGTGGGCGAATAACACGCAGAGTTCACTATGAATTACTTTATTAAAATTCAATAAACGTACATATCAGATCAACATTTATAAAATTTATAAAACGTGGATGATATGTGTCAAAGCATAAAGAAAAACAGTCAACAGAAAATATTGTTTCGTTTACTAAGAAACAGATTTGCTACTTCAATTGAATTATTAATAATAATGATATAGTCTGTATACTGTTAATTTACACTAGGGTAAAAAACGCTTGGCACAAGTGTCCGCATTATGCAATAGTTCACCGACGACAATGGAACTGTTCGTAAGGACATTTTCGTGGCCTATCGCTCAGTGTGTAGTAACATACAGTGACTACACATGCACCCTCTTAATTAATTGTCCCAAATGTTACCCATCTGCCAGATTGGCATCTTAATTTTGTATATAGTTGTAATATTCATTTGTTGTGGGAATGTATACAGTTCTTTCCTGTATCTGTTTTTACCATCCTTGGCTGTGTCTTTAGTTATCCCGTTTTCAGAGTGCTTTCTGTTTTCCCCGCCTTCTTTTCAGTTTTCTTCGGACCACTTATTTCATGCATAGTTAGTCTCACCTAGTCCTCTACTGTGATAAGTGTCCTATTGGAGTAGCTGTCTTCTTATTCCTCAGTTTTTGTAATGTATTAATGTTCTTTTATATAAGTCTTGAGTGAACATTGGTGAAATTGGTATTATGATTTATATTTGAAATTTAGTATATTAAGGTTATTGATTTTGTTATTGTGCGGTGCAGGATTGTTTGAGTATTTTCTGGTTTATTTCGGTAAGAAAGAGATTAACGTAATTATGTAAACTGTTTCATTATTAAAGTGTTAAATTTTGTTCTGTTTTGAAATTAAACCTTTCATTAATTATTTTATATGACCTATGGAACTTATTATTCTCTGAACCTTGGCCATAAAGTCGTCACATAAATTGGGGGCCCGTCCGGGAGATATCTCTTTTACCATATTGAGGATTCATTCAGTTAAACAATTGTCGCCGCAAATAGTGTTCAATATTTTTAGTTTCACTCAAGATTTATTGTAAACATTCTGAATACCTGTTATTAGGGTTAATGATATATATGTGCGCGCTGTGAAACAATTTTCGTATTATTGGTTATGGATGGTTTGCTCTTTTGGGTAATAACAACGCAGTAGTATATTTTTTTCATCTTCGCCCTCACCGAGTCGACGACTTTTCGAGACTCACGAGAGCTATCCGGAAGCTCTTATCCATATTTTGTCCTTATATAATTACAACTACAACTTGTGCAGTCATTTCCCCTGGGTTAGACGATACCAGGATCGCGTAGTTTATACGATAGGTGAGGAATCGTTTAAACCTTTTATTTACTTTATTTTTTTTCTGCGCCGACGTTCGATTTTGTAACTTGTCATACAAGTTGTTTGGAGTAAATAACGCTTGTTTAGGACCAACGGGTTATTTCCTTAGTTCCTCCATATCAGCTTGAATCGGGAATGTAAAAATTTTCACTCTCTCGCGTTCTTTATTACCTTTTGCTTTCGAATCGGGACTGTCCCTTTTCCCTTTAAACTCTAAAATAATCCTATTACTTGTAATGTTTGTTTAATTTTTTTCGGGAAACTATAAAATCGCTAACATTATAATTTTGTATTGTGGATTGTAATGCAATTACTTGAATGGCAGCAGGAACGTGTTAATCCATTATAATTGTAAACAGGAATTCAGTTGTTTACTAAAGGAAGTTTTCTTTAAACTTTAACCATGGCTCAATTTAACGTTCAGAAGTTTGCTGCGGATCCCTCTGCTGAGTTAGCTAGTATCCCAAATGCTAAGAAACTAGAGCTTCTTGAGTTAGCTAGTCATTTGTCAATTGCAGCTAGGAGTAGTATGCGGAAGAATGAAATTCGCAACTTGATTCTTGAGCATTATATGCCTGTGGGTGAACTATGCAGTGAAGCTAGACAGTATATAACTCGTGAACCAGCAGTATTAGCCCACGAGCAGCAGTTAGAATATGAGCGCATTTCCCTTGAACACGAGAAACTTGCAGCACAGAAATTAGAATCGGAGAGACAATTTGCGTGGTTGGAGAAACAAGCCGAAGAGAAAAGGCTAGAATCAGAAAGATTAGCATTAGCTCAAAGGTGAGTCAGAGAGACAAATGTTGAAACTTAAACTAGAATTCGAGATAGAGAAAGCTAAACTTCAGTTAGCTTTAGATAGAGAGAAAGAAAAAATGGACTATGAATCTTCGTTAGCACTTAAATTTGAAAAGGAAAAAGCAAAGCTTTCTAGAGAGAATAAGGAACATGAAATTTCGCTTTTGGAAGCTCAGGAGAAACTCTTTGATTTAGCAAAAAACATTAAATTGGTTCCCACATTCACAGATTATGATCCTGAAGATTTTAAGAATTTTGAAGAGACTGCTTTGCATTTGGATTGGCAGAGGGTTTGGCTATTAAGGCCGAAATTAACTGGGAAAGCTGCGAAAGTTTGTAGACATCTCGAAAATACGACAGATTACCAGAATGTTAAACAAGCAATTTTGGATGCGTTTTCAATCTCTGTCGAGGGATATAGTCAGACCTTTCGTAACAAAACTAAGTTCACAACTCAAACCTATGTAGAATTCGCTTCGGTGAAATTAAGGGAGTTTAGGAAATGGGTAAAATCTGCTGCAGTAAATACTTTTGCTGAATTAGAGAATTTGGTTTTACTTTAAGAGTTTAAACGAAAGCTTCCTTTGAACATTATGATGTATTTAGGGGATAGGGAAGAAAAAGACTTGTTAAAGGCAGCTTCTCTAGCAGACACCTACTCTTTAATACATAAATTTGGCAACAGTAAGAGAACCGACCAGAATGTAAAACCATTTCCAGCTAAAAACTCTGAAACTCAACTGATATGACAAAAGCGTCTAATGTTCGTTGTAGTTATTGTAAAAAAGACTGTCACACAATTAAAAACTGTCCAGATCCTAAATGTAAAACTTCTATGCATTTTCGGAACCCATTTAACCCTTTTCTTAACTTTAAAGGTAAAACGGATGGTCAGATTAAGCCTGTCTCCCATATCCATTCTGAAAAGCCTGTAAATCTATTTGATGATTTTACTTTTGATGGAACTGTAGCTTTGAACTCTGATGGGGATAAATATAAAGTCAGGATACTTCGGGACACAGGTGCTTCGCAAAGTTTACTATTGAGAAATGCTCTCCCTAATATTGAAGCTAACGTAACTAATGAACATGTTCTCGTGAAAGACCTTTCACAAATATCTAAAGTTCCCCTTGCTAATGTTCATCTTGATTGTCCTATAAAAAAGGGTAATGTGCTGGTAGGCATAAGAGATATTGAATTTCCAGTAAAAGGTGTAACTTTATTATTGGCTAATGACCTTGCAGGACGTTTGGTAGTTCCCAACGTCATTGTAATGGAAAAACCTGTAGGTGAAAACACTGAACCTGATCCTGATTGCTCTGTAAATCCTTCCTGTGTTGTCACTCTTAGCCAGAAATCCAGTTCGGATGAATCTAAAGTCACTTCTGTAAATTTTGAAGCACGAAATGTTATGAGTAAAGATAACCTTATTAAAGCTCAGAAGCACGATAACACTTTAAGTAAGCTTCATGACCAAGCAGTTTCTAGAAGTGAGATTAGCAAATCCCCATGTTTTTACTTTGAATCTGATTTGTTAATGAGGTTTTACCGTTCCCCTAAGAGATCTAGTGAAGACACATGGAGCGAAAAGCGACAAATTGTGCTGCCTCTTTCTGTTAGGAATTCTGTAATTGAAATAGCTCATGATGCCTATGGAGGACATTTAGGAATTCATAAGACCTATTGTAAGATTTTGAATAGTTTCATATTGGCCTAATATAAAAAAAGATGTAGCAGAAATTGTTCGCACTTGTCATGTAAGTCAGATATCAGGAAAACCGAACCAGGTAATACCCAAGGCACCTTTACAACCGATCTTAGTCCCTGATGAACCTTTTAGTAAGATAATTATAGATAACGTTGGTCCTTTACCAAAAACCAAGAAAGGTAATCAATACTTGCTCTCTTTAATATGTCCTACGACCTGATATCCTATTGCCATCCCTCTTCGTAACATTTCTGCTAAGAACATTGCTAATTCTTAACTGAAAGTTTTCACGAATTTTGGTATCCCAAAGGAAATACAAAGTGATAGAGGTTCGAATTTCACCAGTGACCTTTTTGCCCAGGTACTTAAAGAACTAAATATTAAACAAAATTTGTCTGCTGCCTATCACCCAGAGTCTCAGGGTGCCCTTGAGTGTTGGCACCAAACTTTCAAGAGTATGCTTAGGAAATTTTGTGTTGAAAATCAACTTGAGTGGGATGAGGGCATTGATTTCCTTCTGTTTGCTATCAGGGAAGTTCCCCATGAGTCCCTTGGTTTTTCACCCTACGAGGTGTTGTTTGGGAGGTCAGTTAGAGGACCGCTTTCAGTAATTAAAGAGGAATGGTTGAACACCCCTTCTGAGTCTAGCCAAACTATTCAACAATATATGAATAAACTTAAAAGCACATTAATGCAGGTTAGGAAAATTGCTGGGGAGAAATTAAGGGGTCAACAGATCTTAATGAAGAGAAACTATGACAAAGCTTGTAAAGTCAGAAAATTTAAACCTAATGACCTTGTCAGCCTACCTTCCTGTCCCTGGTTCCCCTCTTAAAGCTAAGTTTTGTGGGCCCTATCCCATCATAAAAAATGTCAACAATAATACATACATTATCAGAACTCCAGATCGTTGAAAACTCACTCAAATCATTTATGTTAATTTACTTAAGGCTTATCACTCTAGGGAAACTGGAAATGGTTCCAGTGAGACGGTTGTTAATCTTAATTTTAAAGTAGAGACACCAGGAGAGGACAATTCATTGGAAGACCTTATTGCTTCCTCCATGCCATAAACCAATACTGAGGTTCTAAATAACCTGGATCTATTCCTGAACCACCCCTCTCCTTGGCAGTCGCAAGACTTAAAGAATATAATCACTAGCCATTCAACTCTCTTTAATGATTTTCCCAGGAAAAGTGATTGCTGCTACATGACATCGAGCTGGTTCCTGGTACAGCACTCATTGATGATTTAATTGATTCAGTAGGATAAGCAAAGTTTGTAACGAAGATAGACCTCTTAAAGGGCTATTATCAGGTAGGATTAACTGAAAAAGCTAAGTTAATATCTGCTTTCATTACACCCTTTGGACTTTTTCAGTATGAGGTCATGCCTTTTGGCCTTACCAACGCCCCATCTACCTTTCAGCGCCTTGTAAACTTCATTATCCAAGATTTGGAAGGGGTTTATTGTTACCTTGATGATATAGTAGTCACTGGACAGACTTGGGAAGAACATGGGAATAGGCTCAAGTGTTTGTTCCGTAGGTTAGAAGAGGCTGGATTAACCATAAATCTTAAATCTGTCCTTTGTAAAGCTACTGTTACCTACTTAGGCCACATTGTTGGGGATGGTAATGTTAGACCAAAAACTGCCAATGTAGAAGCTGTTCTACAGTACCCTGTTCCGACCACCAGAAAGTCCTTACAAAGATTCTTAGGGTTAGCCTCATACTACAGGAGATTCTGCAAGAACTTCTCTTCAGTTGCTGCCCCTTTAACATCCCTAACCAGTACCAAAGTTAAATTCAGTTGGAATGAAGAATGTCAATCCTCTTTCGAAGCCTTAAAGCTGTTTCTGATAAACAACCCTGTTCTTAAATCCCCCGATTTTAAAAAGCCTTTTATCCTTCAAATAGATGCTAGCGATGCGGGAGCTGGAGGGGTGCTACTCCAAGAGTCAGATGGTATACTTCACCCAGTCAGCTACACCTCCACTAAGTTAAAGCATCACCAGAAGTCCTACAGCACCATTGAGAAGGAAGCACTTAGTTTGGTACTTGCCCTGCAAAAATATGAATGCTACTTACTAGGTGCTGCTGAGGTACTAGTCTTAACCGACCACAACCCCTTGACCTTCCTCGACTAGATGAAGTCCCACAACCAACGTCTACTACGCTGGTCCATCTATCTGCAGAAGTTCCCTCTGCAGATCCGCCACATCAAGGGAACAGAGAACATCATGGCAGATGCCTTATCGCGACTGCCTCCTTAACATGATACCTCCTTCTCCAGTCTAGAGTATCGTCAGACTCTCCTCATTGGCCTCTTTTTCTACGAGCCACTCTGTTGGGCTCGTCTTCTAAGGGGGAGGTGTCACCCATCTGCCAGATTAGCATCTTAATTTTGTATATAGTTGTAATCTTCATTTGTTGTGGGAATGTATACAGTTCTTTCCTGTATCTGTTTTTAACATCCTTGGCTGTGTCTTTAGTTATCCCGTTTTCAGAGTGCTTTCTGTTTTCCCCGCCTTCTTTTCAGTTTTCTTCGGACCACTTATTTCATGCATAGTTAGTCTCACCTGGTCCTCTACTGTGATAAGTGTCCTATTGGAGTAGCTGTCTTCTAATTCCTCAGTTTTTGTAATGTATTAATGTTCTTTTATATAAGTCTTGAGTGAACATTGGTGAAATTGGTAATGTGATTTATATTTGAAATTTAGTATATTGAGGTTATTGATTTTGTTATTGTGCGGTGCAGGATTGTTTGTGTATTTTCTGGTTTATTTCGGTAAGGAAGAGATTAACGTAATTATGTAAACTGTTTCATTATTAAAGTGTTAAATTTTGTTCTGTTTTGAAATTAAACCTTTCATTAATTATTTTATGTGACCTATGGAACTTATTATTCTCTGAACCTTGGCCATAAAGTCGTCACACAAATTAAATACACTGTTCCTCGCAGATTTAAAACCTGCTGCTACCACAGAATTCTTAAGTTGCTCCACTAGCTTCGCATATTGCATAAAGAACACCTTGGGTAACTACCAGCCGGTGTACAAACAAGGATGTTCAAAGTCCTTATGATTAAAGAAATTTTATGGAAGAGGCAACTTTCCTCGGATCATTACTATCGGGTGTACAGTCTGGATCAGTCATGTGAATAACACGGGTGAGTTTCGCCCTTAGTTATAGAAAGCTTTGAACCAAGGGTTTCTCTTCTGAACAGCTGTCCTCCCATAAAGTCTGAAGTTCTATGAAGATAGACCTTAGGCACTCCACTGGACATAGAGTTGCATCTTTCTTCAGAGAGTTGCATCTTCCTTCAGAGGGCAGATTCTCTAGGGACCCCACCTGTTGGTGGGTAGCTTGTTCTTTGCAAGAAACGTTGGGTCTGGAAATAGATTCAGTTCTCCTTTCAAGAACTGGACGTGGCCTTCCTCTCCAGAGAGAGCCACTATTTCACTACCTCTGGCCCCAAAAGAGAGTACAAGCAGAAATATGACTTAAAATTCAGGGCCCTCTAAGCGCATTCCTCATTGTTCATAATATATACACAACGAAGAATCTTATCTACTGATCATGCAAAAGGTCCTGGAGGCGCTGAAGGGCTAAGCCTAGCATGGACCTTTGTAGTTCATTAATAACTTCGTTAGAAAGGTTGACCTGTAAGGCATATGGTATCTGTCTTGTCAAGGCAGACTTGAGCAAAAGAATTGTGTTGGCTGCTAAACCTCGCCCATGAAGGTGAATGAAGAATGATAAATAGGACAAGGGATATCTGTTTCTTCCCTGAAGACTCATGATATCTTCTGGTTTCCTCTAAAAATCTGAGCTGACTTAACACCGAATATTTTTCTCATCGTTAAGGAGAGAAAATCATGAGATGTAGGTTCTGTGTTAGCTGTGATGAAGCGAAGACAGTCTATTTCTGTTCTCGCTGAGACAGGGATGGATCCGGTAGCGGTACGAACTTTAGTCATAGTTCCAATGCCAGAGGGAACCACACGCTATTTGGCCACTTGTTGGCCACTATTGCTGCTTATCCTTTGAAGGATCTCGGCTTATCGAGGACCTTCAAAAGGAGGTTGTGCGGAGGGAACCGATAAATACTGGACCATCTGTTCCAGTCCAGGGACATAGCGTCCACTGCCTCCGCTAGCAGATCCTCGTATGGGGACACGTAACGATCTATTTTCTTGTCTTTCGTCGCAAAGAGCTCTATCTACAGCTCTGGGACTTGACGCGAGATGAAGGAAAACAATCCTGCGTCAAGGGACCATTCTGACTATAGGTGTAAACCTGGATAGAGCGTCCGCTTTCAAATTGCGGAACCCTTGCATGTGAACTGCTGACTGTGCCATCTCTTCCTTTCCGCAAAACGGAAATGGCCAACATCACTTGGTTGATTTGAGGTGTCCTCGACAATTGTCGATTCAAGCATCTCACTACCACCTCGCTGTCTGGAACCAGTTTATGTGAGTTGAGTGGCGAGGAGAAACTTTTAGTGTCAAAAGTACTGCCATGGCTAATAAAAAGTTGATGCGAAATGACTTGAAAATATTGGACCAAGCTCCTTGGACTTTCATCTGATGAAAGTGGCTTTCCCAGCCTAACTTTGAAGCGTCTGTGTGGATAGTTACTGACGGGGGAGGAGGTTGAAGAATTGATTTCTTCAATTGCTTGGCATTGGACGCGGCTTGAGATGAGTTTGCAGTCGAGACGGTAGGGGTCTTATTAGATCTCTTTACTTGTTTGATGCACATTTTCTCCAGACTCCTGTTGCATCCTTAAGCTGTGCTCTTAACACTGGATCTGTTATCGAAGCAAACTGTAGAGAGCCCAGCACTTTCTCCTATTTGCGTCTTGATATCCGTTTGGATTTCAATAGTCTCTTGACAGATCCTGCTATTTCTTTCCTTTTCTTACTAGGAATGGAAAGTCGATTTGACTCCAAATTCCAGTGGATTCCCAACCACCGAAATTTTTGAGCTGGAGAGATTCGAGACTTTTTGAAGTTGATCTTGAATCCCAGATGTTCCAGGAACTGGATCACTATCTTAGAAGCTTGCATACATTCTTTCCTGGATGATGCCCACACCAGCCAGTCGTCCAAGTAGGCTACTACTTGGACCCCCTTTAGGCGTAATTGATGGACGGCTGCGTCCACGAGCTTCGTGAAAATTCTTGGGGCTATGTTTAGCCTGAAAGACATGGCTCTGAAAGCGTAAAGTTTTCTATGTAACTTGAAGCCTAGGTAGGAGGAGAGGTGACGATTAATTGGAACATGCCAATATTCGTCAGACAAGTCTATAGAGACAGCATATGCCCTTCTGGGCAGTAGGGTCCTTATGTGCTGAAGCGTGAGCATTTTGAACTTTTAGTTCACCATGAACTTGTTGAGTGGCGACAAGTCTAGGATGACCCTGAGTTTTGCTGAGTCCTTCTTTGGAACACAAAACTGCCTTCCTTGGGAATTTTATGGACTTTCCGGATTACTCTTTTGTCTAAGAGTTCTCGGACATATTCTTCCAGAATGGGAGATGAGTGTTGGAAATATTGAGGAAATTGAGGTGGAGGACTGCTCCACCTCCAACCTAGTCCATTTTTAATTAGTCTGTGGGCCCAGGGATCGAAGGTCCAGCAATCCCTAAATAGCTGTAGTCTCCCTCCTACTGGAAGTATCTTACTTCTGCTGTTGTGGACCTGAGGCCTGGCCTCCTCGACCGCGTCCTCCCCTGTATCCCCTTCCTCTTGAAGGGGGTCTAGAAGAACCTCTGGCTGTTCCTCTAGCTCTCGAACGAAAGGAAGAAGTCTGCCTTTCGAAGACTGGGTTAAAAACTGGGTACTATGTCACAATTTTTTGAGGTACCAGCTGGTACGTGGTTGAAGGTTGTGCCACTATCTGAGGCACCGCGGTCAAAGGAAGTTGTTGTTGATGTTGCTTTCAATAGGGTTTAGCCAGCCAAGAGGATGGCCTAGGCCTTTTTGTCTTCCTCTTCGGTTGGGGACCCTCATCCGTAGAAGACTTTCTCTTAAGATCTAAGCCCCACTTTTTGAGAAGGTTCCTATTCTCTGTGGCGGCCTTGTCTACTACCTATTTAACCACTTCATCGAGTAGTTGTAAGAAGTGCTAAATGGTCCTCAAGGATCCCAGCAGTTGGCCTAAACGTTTAATTCATGTATACTACTGTTGCGGCACTACTGCTACAGTAGTATTACTACGCTAGCACAGATACCCCACCCACATTTTTGTATCGTTCCGCCATTTATAAAGTCTTTGTCATGTTTTTTTTTTTTTTCACTGTGCAATAAGCCATGGCCTCCTCAGAAATTAAGTTTAACATTAGATGATAGGTTATTTCATTAAGCTGACAAATTATGGCAACTGGGTATGTTATTACCGTTGTTGAAGCTAAAGATAAAGTATGGTATCATTCCTTCATTGCATTATCATCTTTACTACTATTTGTTTGCTACATGTAGTAATTATTTTAAATGATAAATGATTTATGTTCACTTTACTTCTATAAATTCCCATTAGATGTACAAATAAAACTCCTAAAACTATTCATGATTTATTCACAAAATGCAGTCATGCCCAAAACATAGCCAACACGGTCGTACGGCCTAAGAAGAAGAAAAAAAATCATATCGGATGATCCGTTGGTCTAATGGAGAGTTTAGCACAAAATTCTTATTTTAACAAATATAGTTATATAGAGACTGTTTACATACAATCTCTTTCTCTCTCTCTCTCTCTCTTGGTGTCATAGTGAATAGTTAATGGAAATGTTCAAAAGCCTGAATGACATTACAAGTATTATAATCATATTACGCTAAAACACAAATCAAACCATAAACATTGGATTTAAACTAGAAACTGAATAATTACCTATTCAGGCTATAATAAATATGGCCACGGGCTTTCTCTTGAATGTATAAAGTTGCAAGTCGTAAGACAAATGCAGTTTTGCAACCACGGGGGCAATTCCAAATCCTGTTAGCCATTCTTGACTGTTATGGATTTCAGAGCCGATGGAACAAGGTGAATGGGTGTCTGGTGGATGGGCGGGGCAAAATTTTGTCAAAAGGTGTTTACATTGCTTACGTAATGAATGTTTTCGACTCTTGGCTCGTTATCACTGGCCATAGCGTCAGCTAGATCATTTTTAGTCTATAAAAATTAAAACTATCGGGTTTAGGTTATTGATAATGCTGACAAAATTTGTGTGTGGTTGTAAAATATACATATGTCAACTTTCAGCTACATCCGATGCTTTGATAAGGAGCAAAGTCCAAAAAACCATGTTACAGAGGCCCTGAATCTCATAGTAGTATGGTTGACCCTGACTAGTACAGCTAGCTTTGCTGATGATGGCCATAGCAAACCCTCTCACCAAGTAAGGTATCATCACTACTCATAACCAATATCTGCCATATACTTAGAAATCTATATTGGGAAAAACAATTGTTTTCATCCAAACTCTTTCATCTCTAGGTGTTTTTTTTTTCTTTTTTTTTTCTTTTTTGTGGGTGTGCTAATGTTTACGAAAACTATAAAGTCCGGATAGAAACTATCTGGAAGCAGTTGTGGAATAAAGCGTGAAATATTTTCAAAGTTTATTTCCTAAGATTGCATAACTATAGAAAGCAAAAATCTCTAAAGTGAAAATGAGAATTAGATACAAACTGATGGTAGAAATGGCATCTGGAATGTGACAGGAGGCTGTAAAAATAATTTTGGCTTCTGTAAAATTAGAGTTCTTTTTTTCTTTTCTCCGATAAAAGTGAGAAACCATTATGATGAAAGTAACCATTATTTCAGAAAATATGCACGACATCAATACCAGGATGAAGAGTGTAGCCTACAGCGCAAATTAATCAAAGAATGTTACGAGGTTAAGTGGATTGTTGACTCATTGAGATGAGAAGGAAAAAAAAGCAGTTTCGATTTTCTTGATAAAGTGAAATGAAGTGAAACACCAAAGTAGCTCTGGAGCTATGCAAGGGTGGGAGGGATAAAAAGAATAAAAGAATAAGGTTCTCTTGAAATCAGTTATTGATGTAAGGTGTAAGACTTTTATATCTCAACCGATAAAAGGTTGTAAATGTGCAAATCGAAGGCATATTTAAAAAAAAAAATAAAAAAAAATATGCTTAGGCAGTAAATAGGTAACAAAGAAAACGGAAATGCAAATTTTTGATCGTGCAGGGATTGAATACCTATGATATTCATGAAGGGAGCCATAATCAAGAGCACAAAGTTGATGTATTGAAGGGGTCATACCTGTACGTCCATTATTATTATTATTATTATTATTATTATTATTATTATTATTATTATTATCATCAAAGCTATAACCCTAGATGGTAAAGCAGGATGGTATATGACCAAGGGCTCCAACAGGGAAAAGTAGCCCAGTAAGAAAAGGAAATAAATAAATTACCAGAGAAGTAATGACCAATAATAAAATAACACATTGTAAGCGCAGGAATAATCAAATATAACTTACATAAATAAACTATAAGAAGAGACTTATGTCAGCCTGTTCAGTATACTTGAATAAAAAGAATGTTGTAATGACTGTGGACCAGCAAAAGCCCAACTATAGATACATAGATCTATGCCCTGTAAAGTATGCCAAAAAACTAAATGTGTTCACAAAGTTGTTACACTGTATGACTAATAATTGTACGAGGCAAAAGAGAATTTAGTTATTGTGAACTAGTATAGTGAAACTGATAACTGACGCGTATAGGTCTATGTAATGTAAGGAATTTAAACCTGAAATATTTACTTAAATTTGATAATCTGATACATTGAAAGACGCATAAATATATGAAGATGATAGTGCTTTAATGATATTGAAACAAATATATTGCTTACTAAAGATACAAAGGTATCTGTATTGCAAAATACATCAAAATCTATATCAAGAGAGTTTTGGTATATGTATTTATAATGAACTAAATTATATAAAATGGGGAAAGGTGTTGATCTTTATTTTTCTTTTGGAAATGCTTCGTATACAAGTTCAACATGTAATTCCCATCTCTCTCTCTCTCTCTCTCTCTCTCTCTCTCTCTCTCTCTCTCTCTCTCTCTCTCTCTCTCTCTCTCTCTCTCTCTCTTATGAATTAAACATTTACCTATATTTCTTTTTGTAGTCTAGTCAGTTACTTTTACTATTTACGTTTACATGGCAAATAAAAAACTCACACGAACGGAAATATGTTAAAATTTGATATTATCCCCATACATTATTCAGCAATAATAATAATAATAATAATAATAATAATAATAATAATAATAATAATAATAATAATAATAATAATAAACTGTTCAGATTACGAAGTCTATTCATGGCGTTCACGTTTACGTGTACCCGGGGATACCTCTCAGGGTACCCCCTCTCACAGGAGAATGACTACTCCCTCTCACCCCTTTACGCTCAGAAATAACAGGTATAATTATACTCTATTCATGTCACAAATTCTGTTCATGGTGAGGCCGGTATGCACGTTTCCCTCTATACATTTTGAATGCCAGAACAACCTTCGAGCTAATAGGTAACCGGTAACTGATACTTAACGGTCAAACTGCCAGAGCCACAGTTAATTCTAATAGTTAGGCCTTCTCCAAGATAAGGCTCAATACTACACAGTACTCTAGAAGTTTTATCCCAGCTCTGACCAAGTTGTGGAATGATCTTCCTATGGGTAGTTGAATCAGTAGAAACTTTAAAGATTCAAACTGGCAGCAAAGTTTTAGGTTGAACAGGCTTACATAAGTCCTCTTATAGTTTATATATGAAATATCTGTTTTAATGTTGTTAATAATTTAAAATATTTTATCTTAATTTTTCATTACTTCTTATATTGTTTATTTATTTCCTTATTTCCTTTTCTCACAGGGCTATTTTTCTCAGTTGGAGCCCTCGGTCTTGTAGCATCGTGCTTTTCCAACTAGGGTTGTAGCTTAGCTAATGATAATAATAATAATAATAATAATAATAATAATAATAATAATAATAATAATAATAATAATAATAAATATTAATAAGGAAGTTTCAGAATCTACTGTACTACACCTCGATTGAACCGACTTCATGTTACAAACCAGCAATAACTACATTTGTTTCAGCAATAATCCTCTAGAGAGACCGTCTCTTTTTCAATGACTGTAAAAAAGAAAAAGACAATAAAACGCTTTGATTTGATTGACAAGTCCCTTAGGTCAAAGAATGAGAAAAGACAAGAATAAACAAAGACTGAAACACAAATATGATTGATTAGATAATAAAGGAAGATCAATTATTGACACATTTTTCCCAGCATTTCAAGAATGGTTATAATAATAATAATAATAATAATAATAATAATAATAATAATAATAATAATAATAATAATAATAATAATAATAATAATAATAATGATAATAATAATAACAATAATAATAATAGTTGAAAAAGCAGGATGCTATAAGCACAGGGGTTCCAGTAGGGAAAATAGCCCAGTATGGTAAAGAAACAAGGAAAAATGAAATATTTCAAGAACAGCAACATTAAAATTCTTTCATTTATTGAATAACATCATATATATATATATATATATATATATATATATATATATATATATATATATATATATATATATATATATATATATATATATATAATGTGTGTGTGTGTGTGTGTGTGTGTATGTGAGGTGTTGATTCTGTCAGGTGCCGAGATATTTTATAGTTACGAATTAAGAGTAAAAGGATAAAATAAATTTCCTAATTATTCAACCAATTAACTTGCTCTTGGATCCTAGAAAAGATTCCACAAAGGTGTTTGCTAACTCATGCCTAGAGAGAGAGAGAGAGAGAGAGAGAGAGAGAGAGAGAGAGAGAGAGAGAGAGAGAGAGAGAGAATTGTGTTTGTAAATTAAACGACCTTTTACCTCACGATAAATGTAGTTCATGAATCAAAATTAGTTTTATCAAGTACAAACGTACAAAGGCAAATGATAAAACAAGTTCGCATTCATAGGAAAGCAAGCCTTAAATCTCATGCCTTAAATGGCTTTATTATTAGCAGCTCCTTCCCGCTGAAATAATCGGTTCGGAGTTCTAAATCGAATTTAAACTAAGATTATGAGTGGCAATTGCTCCTGATGCTTATCATTAATATCATCATTTTTAAGCCTTCCTCGTGGTAATGTGTGAAACGGTTAGAAAGAGGTCTGGTGTTGACATCATGATTCATAACTACCAAATGAGACAGTATTTTGGTAGATACTTCCTTATAGACATATCGATGTTTCCAGTTAGAAAAAAAGAAAAATTATATATGTATATATATATATATATATATATATATATATATATATATATATATATATATATATATATATATATAATGTTGGTAACTATATCAAAGTAAAGTGGCTTATTCCTGGTAATCGTTTCATTAAAGGGGTAATTTTTTATCAACTAGCTTAGTTAAAAAGTGTACATTTCCCAATAACACTTCATCAACGCCTTTGAAAGTGCGTTTAATTTTTTGTTGTTATTCCTTTTCTCAGCAGAGTGAGAAAAGGAAATAAAGAAATTGATAAATTATATGATTAATGATAAATAAGTTCAGTAACAACTTTAAAATTATGTCATATGCAAACTATGAAGAGAAAGCTATGTCAACCTGACCAACATGAAAACATTCGCTGTAAGTTTGAACTTTAGAAGTTCCACCGATTCAACTGCCTAATTAGGATGATTATTCAACAATCGGGTCACAGCAGGTATAAAACTTATAGAATACTCTGTAGTGTTGAATCTTATGATGGGGATGGCAATACTGATGGAATTAAGTGCATACCTAGTACTACGTATAGGATGATACGGTCTGGGAAGACCCGAATGCATTGGATCTCTCTCTCTGGTTACGGCTCATTATTTCTTTGCCTACAGATACATAGAAAAGTTTGACTTTTTTTTTTTTACGTTCTCCTCTCTCCTCATACACCTAACAACACTTGAAATTACCAAACAATTCTTCTATGATCAGGGGGTTAACTACCGCAATGTAATTGTTCAGTGGCTACTTTCCTCTTTGTAAGTGTAGAAGAGACTTTAGCTATGGTAAGCAGCACTTCTAGGAGAAGTCACTCCAAAATCGAACCATTGTTCTATAGTTTTGGGTTGTGCCATAGTCTCTGTGCTATGGTCTTCCACTGGTTTGAGTTATCTTGCTTGAGGGTACACTCGGGCACACTATTTTATCTTATTTCTCTTTCTCTTGTTTTGTTAAAGTTTTTGTAGTTAATATAGTAAATATTTCAATGTGGTTACTGTTTTTAAGATATTTTATTTTTCCTGTTTCCTTTCCTCACTGGGCTATTTTACCTGTTGGAGCTCTTGGGCTTATTGCATCCTTCAACTTAGCAAGAAATACTACTACTACTACTACTACTACTACTACTACTACTACTACTACTACTAATAATAATAATAATAATAATAATAATAATAATAACTAATACTACGTACAGAATTGTACAGTCTGAGAAGATCCGAATGCAATATTGCAGGAGGATCAGAGGAAATTTTGTATAAGGATTTCAAAGGGGTTCTAAAGGACAACCTCATTTCTATTTTTTACTCATAGAATTGGTAATTTTTAGAATCTATTCTCAAAGAACTCCAATTACAGTCTTATTGGTTTACTTTTGAAAGAATATAAAGAATATATAGGTTACGCAGTTTTCTGAAATGATTATTGACTTATAGATTCTAGTTATAGCAAGGAAATTTATGTAGTTTTAGTATTGAAAGGGTACTATGACATGACCGATGAAGAAGTAGTATTGGTTGAATTAAACTAGTTCAAAGATCCATGACAATACTTTTAACCACAATTAATCCTTCCAGATTCAGTAGGAATATCAGAGAACGTTTTGGGTAGTTCAACATATACATTAGTAATAAGACTTACATCAGGTTTCTTCCTCCATCATTAGAAGTATAAGAGGACCTTTTTATGTATAACTGAGCTTGCAGAAAACATTTTCAAAGTGAAT
This sequence comes from Palaemon carinicauda, assembly GCF_036898095.1. Classification (NCBI taxonomy): domain Eukaryota; kingdom Metazoa; phylum Arthropoda; class Malacostraca; order Decapoda; family Palaemonidae; genus Palaemon; species Palaemon carinicauda. The sequence continues at coordinate 37,141,930 of NC_090736.1, forward strand.
AATCATCAAATATCAATCTTAATACCATGATAAAGTCCCCCTTTGAAAGCAATGACCATAAAGTGGCGTTTTAAAAATAGAGTTTATATGAAAATTTACTGTAAGCTTCTGGGTGTATAGAATATAATAATGGCATTATTATTTCAAAAACACTGTGTTGTTCTTTTGATTTTTTCACTATATATCATTCATCCTTTAATATTGCTTGATTCTGGCTGTTTTTCCTTCATGAGGTAAATCATTACTTTTTCTCGATTTCTGGTAACATTTTGAAGATTTATGACATGAAATAGCCTTAAAAATTAGTTATTTATTCATCACTGGAAAGAGCCTATTAAAAGGAACATTTTGAGTGGCGAATGATCCTTTTACCTTTTTTTCCAAGTAAGATATGGGGATCTTTATTTCAGGTACCCACAGTTTATTGGTCAAAATCATCGCCCGATTTGGTGAAATTAGGACTAAATTTCTCGCTTGATGCCAGGTTTTAGAAAGTCCACCGTGACTTTTTTGATAATTCAAGGTGCTTAATATGAAACCCAAGTGGGTGAATTAGGATACATCTCATGCACATGGGGGAACCCCCCCCCCCCCGTGCCATGGACTAATATACTGTATATATGTAAGTGTTATAACATGAGATTCATATATTGCTTGTCTTTTAAGGGTTTTAATTACTGCTAAGGTTTGGCAGAATCAAAACCTTTCTCATAATCTTTAAATGCCATACTTAATGGTTTGTCATTCTCTGTTGATTTTTCCATTAGCTGGTTAATTACATGGATATGGTCAGTTGTTCAATACCCACATCTAAAGTCTGCCTGCTTTCTTGGTTAACGACAAGTCTAGCTGTCTTTCTATTTGGTCTAATATGATATTACGGAGAGTAAACTTATTGGACGGTAATTTTTCAGGTCTTTTATGTCTCCCTTTTTGATAAAGTTTTTCCAAGCTCTAAGTGTAGAGCAATGCTTGCAGATATTTTGTATAAAGTCCTCCATCTATTATTGATTCAGTGGTTGGGTCATCTTTTCCGGCTTCCTTTCGTGTTTTCATGCCTTCTAATGCTTCCTTTACTTCTTCTACTGCTACGGTTGGTACCGGCTCAGGGTTTTCATTATTTCTAATGACAATGGTATGTCTTCTATCAGTATTGTATAACATTGGATAAAAATCCTCTCTAATTTTCATTACTCGATCTCTATTGTTGATATTTTCATGTTCATCCTTTAAAGCAAACATCACTTGTCGTCTTGTTCCAAGTCTTCTTTTCATCAATTTGATGCTTCTTCCTTTCGTTAGTGTTTTCTCAATTTTGTTCTGATTGTGTTTACGAATATCTTGGGTTTTTAGTTTGTTAATTGTCTTTTTTTTTATCTCGTTCAGCTAATTCTATTTCATCTCTCTTGGATTCTACGTTCATTTCCAGTCTTTTTTTTTATTGTGTTTTTTTTTTTGGTCGTTACTGGTAGTCTTCAGTGATTTTATTCAAGAACTTTTCCACCAATCTGTTATGCTGATCCCAATATAAATTTAGT
>NC_090736.1:37150967-37154606 GCF_036898095.1 Palaemon carinicauda
CAGGACATTTCCTGATGTTAAAATTTTTTTTATGTATTAGGTCAAGTAGATTTACGAGGAAGTTTATTGAGAGATCGCAATAGAAGGATTCATCAGTCATAGTCGTCTTGAGAGAGAGAGAGAGAGAGAGAGAGAGAGAGAGAGAGAGAGAGAGAGAGAGAGAGAGAGAGAGAGAGAGAGAGAGGGGGGGGGGAATAGTTTTAGATGCCCTTTACCTACTAATCAGATTACATTTTTGTTCTCGGTACAAATCAAGCAGAGGTGTACTCCATGTTGGATTACTAACAGTCTGTTAAGCAATGATTTTTCTTTGAAATTATAATAGATACTACCCCATAGTCGTCAGAAAAAGAGAATAACAGGCATTGTCTCTGTATCTTGGGCTGTCTCCAAGCTCTTTACTTATATATCTGGCCAGCAACCAAGTACAGTATTTTTCATTGGTCATTGATATCCAAGACCCCATTAATTTTTTTTCCAACATTGCATTCGGTTGCTTAAATAGAACATTGCATGTAGTTGTTAAAATAGTCAGGAATGACGTAGCGAATGCTGCGAAGGCATTGCGCATTGTGGGCGGAAATGAAGGCGATGAATCGTAACAGTAGGCCTTGATTGCGCTCTGGTCTGAGAGGACTTTGGCTCATTTCCGAATCCTTTGTGTACGAAGGGAGTTCTGTCGCCTCCCCAGAACGCTGAGGTAATCGGGCTTTTGATGACTCCTAAATGAAATACCTCTAGCTTTTCATTAATAGGCTGTCACGCCCATCTCACGCTTTTTACGCGAACTGGCTGCTCCATTGTTGCCCTTCCATTGTCTGAAGGTAAATTAGATATGAAGCTCCAAAGGAGAGGAAATAGCTTGTGCCTCAACTCCCCTTTGAAACTTCAGGTCGTCTTCGGGCCAATTTATAATTTCATTTTTCGTTTCTGAATATTTTTAGGGTTGGTGAAGATATTGGGGACTTGAAAAACTCTCACAGTGTCAATAAAATTTTTTTTTTTAAGATTTATTTTCAGAGTTTTTAAGGCACAAATTTGATTTTTTTATAATAATTGCAATATCCGGATAAAATTTTGATACACCCAAACTATTCAGTTATAGACTTATAGATTCTAATCTAGAGATATAGATTTGTATACTTTTAATTAGACTGCGTTGAACAGTTTTTTATTAGTAACAAGGAAGTCAACCTTATGTATTCACCAGCAAGTGGAAATTTATTCAAAATCTCCTTCATATGATAAAAAACAAGTGTATGTCTATATATATATATATATATATATATATATATATATATATATATATATATATATATATATATATATATATATATATATATGTACATATATCTATCTATCTATATATATATATATACATATATATATATATATATATATATATATATATATATATATATATATATATATATATATATATATATATATATATATGTGTGTGTGTGTGTGTGTGTGTGTGTGTGTGTGTGTGTGTATGAATATATATATTCTGGTCACGCTCATTGGCATTGGGTGACGTATAATTACTATGTCTCTCCCTGTCCCGAGAGAGAGAGAGAGAGAGAGAGAGAGAGAGAGAGAGAGAGAGAGAGAGAGAGAGTAGCTATACCCTGTTGAGAGGGGATGCGTGTGTGTGCATATCTATCTAAATATTTAGCCGACAGTTCTGCCGAGTTACGTACACAACTATTTTTTTTATAGAATGATATTGTAATGAATGAGTGCCATTCAAAACCGAAGAGCTATTTTTACTCATGGGCACTTCCTATCAAACGAAAGGGAGAGCAACATTCAAAAGGTTTCTGGAAAATGTAGGGAGAAATGAAAAAAAGTGGGAGATCCATGACTGGAAAAATTCTAAAATTTTATTTATCGATCATCTATCTATCTACTTCTAAAGAAAATACAATTATACATACATACATACATACATACATACATATATATATATATATATATATATATATATATATATATATATATATATATATATATATATATAATAAATTTTTGCACATTTAAACTTGTTTTTCTTATTTCAAATATCCTGGACCAGGGTTCAAATCCCGGCCGGTCTGATACTATAGTCTTTGAGGGATTTCGCCTGGGGCTCTGGTCCCGAGGTCGTTAAGAGAATCCAGACTTTAATATATCAATATATATGGCTTATTTGATATATATATATATATATATATATATATATATATATAATATATATATATATATATATATATATATATATATATATATATATATATATATATAAAGGATTGAGTTAAGTGATGCCGAATCATAACGGGTTTAAATATAACGGATAGTTATACCTTTGATTTTCTTCCCTACTATGCCTAATTTTTTCTCTTATTCTGTCCTTCAAATGGAGTTCTTCATACTATTTTGATCGTAAGGCCTTTTCTATGCTCTCAAAGTTAGTGTGAGCGCCTTTCTAATAGGGTATTTCATACTTTATTAATCTTAAGACTCTCTGTTCTGTCTAAGTTAGTGGAAACACCTTTCTCAGTACTTCATTTCTATTAATCTTAAGACTATTTTTATTCGATCTGGCTTAGTGTAAGATTGTGATACACAGAACCTTAAGACTGTTTCTATTCGGTCTGGCTTAGTGTAAGATTGTGATACACAGAACCTTAAGACTGTTTCTATTCGGTCTGGCTTAGTGTAAGATTGTGATACACAGAACCTTAAGACTTTTTCTATTCGGTCTGGCTTAGTGTAAGATTGTGATACACAGAACCTTAAGACTGTTTCTATTCGGTTTGGCTTAGTGTAAGATTGTGATACACAGAACCTTAAGACTGTTTCTATTCGGTCTGGCTTAGTGTAAGATTGTGATACACAGAACCTTAAGACTTTTTCTATTCGGTCTGGCTTAGTGTAAGATTGTGATACACAGAACCTTAAGACTGTTTCTATTCGGTTTGGCTTAGTGTAAGATTGTGATACACAGAACCTTAAGACTGTTTCTATTCGGTCTGGCTTAGTGTAAGATTGTGATACACAGAACCTTAAGACTGTTTCTATTCGGTTTGGCTTAGTGTAAGATTGTGATACACAGAACCTTAAGACTTTTTCTATTCGGTCTGGCTTAGTGTAAGATTGTGATACACAGAACCTTAAGACTGTTTCTATTCGGTTTGGCTTAGTGTAAGATTGTGATACACAGAACCTTAAGACTGTTTCTATTCGGTCTGGCTTAGTGTAAGATTGTGATACACAGAACCTTAAGACTGTTTCTATTCGGTCTGGCTTAGTGTAAGATTGTGATACACAGAACCTTAAGACTTTTTCCATTCAGTCTGGCTTAGGGTAAGATAGGGATACACAGAACCTAAACCTTGAAGTCCGAATATGAATAAACCGCAAGATAATCTTATTCCAACGACGAATCAGCAGAAAATAAACATCGTAAGTACCCGAAGATACCAAAAGGATTATCTGCATAATCAAATAGTACTTGATGTGATGAAAGGTTATCCACACTTAGAGACCTAAGAGCCTTCTGGGTGTATTAATAAAGTTCACTTAATAACATCCATTATAAGCTAAAGTTTTACTGGAGACTAAATAGTATTAGCTCAAACTTCGTAAATGCTCTTC
>NC_090736.1:37167606-37181042 GCF_036898095.1 Palaemon carinicauda
TTGCTCTGAACATTGTCTATCTCTCGAACATGTTATGTCCTGTTGCCTTGAGGTTTTGTATATAAAGAAGAGTGTTCCTTAATAAAATTTAGTTGATTGCATCCTCCCTTTGAGTTCACAACCCTCACTCGGCACCGTCACATTGGTGACCCCGGAAGTCGACTCGCTCCCACTAAATTCCACCCCCCACCTCCATCGCCCCTCCATCGTTGGTACTATGACGGAGACGGACTCTACTACAGCAGTTGGCGCTGCAGCCGCCCCATTGAAACTTTCACCGTTCGCCAGCGGAGAGGTGTTTGCTTGGTTTCAGCGCGCAGAAGTCCAGTTTCGTATCACGGGCGTGACTTGCTCAACCACCAAAGCGGAATATGTTCTCGCGGCGATACCCGAGGACACCTTCCCAGAAATATCCGACAGGTTTTGTGAACAAGGAGACACCCCAATAGCGTATGACACCCTCAAAACATACCTTCTGCAGCAGTACTCGCCGTTGCCAGCCGCTCGTATAGCAAAGCTTTTTCAGCTCTTGCAACAACCGTTGGGGGACCAAAGGGCTTCGCTTACCCTCAGGCAAATGACCAGTATCGCTCGCCTTCAACCTGCCGCAGACGGCTCTCCTCGTGAGGTGAACCTACTTCCTGCCCTTTGGATACACCGTTTACCCGAACCTGTACGCGCTGCCATACCCGATGTCGATAGTTTACCCATAAAGGACTTGATGACCAAAGCCGACGCCCTTATGGACAGCCACTTCAAGACCTCCATCAACGCCTCCACCCATGACGACGAGGATGCCTATTTAACGTCAACCGAAGCTGACATGAATGCCGTAGGACATACACGCCTACCCCGTGATGTGCCGAAGCAGCGACAAAGCCGCCCCACCACCCACCAATCGCTCGCGCCCCAACGAACGACTTCTACAGCCACTTACTACCTCCCTTCCGCCGCAGTTTTGCTACTACCACTTCAGATTCGGGGCAACGGCGAAGAAATATTGCAAGGATTGTCAGTGGCCAAAAAACGTAAAAGTAGGCCATCGCTTGTGGCGGTGGCCTCTCATGTTTCTAATCTTTTCTTTTTACAGGATGCAGGAACGGGCGTGCGATTTTTGGTAGACACAGGTGCTTGTCGTTCTCTTTTTCCAAGGAAACTCTTCAAGGCACGACGTAGTCTGCTTACATCTGCCGACGTCCGCTTGGTAGCTGCCAACGGATCTGCGATACCCACCTACGGTTACGAGAACCTCACATTATTGTTCGGAAACGGTAAATTCAATTGGAAGTTTCTCGTTGCTGGACGTCACAATGCCAATACCCAGTGCGGATTTCCTCTCTCATTTCCACCTTCTGGTCGATGTCGCCCACCGACGATTGGTCAACGCAGACTCATACTTGTCAACACCTCATCAACCCGCCTCCTCTAACCTCGCTCTCCCTATCAGCGCACCCACGGATGCCTACGCCCAACTCCTCACGTCGTACCCGTAAGTTTTCCGTCCAGAACTTCGCCAAATGCCCCACGGTTCCTGCCAAGCACGGTATTTATCACCATATCAAGATGACGGGACCCCCAGTCTTCGCAAAATTCAGACGTCTGGCACCGGAACGATTGGCAGCCGCCAAACAGACGTTCGCCGAAATGGAGAAAATGGGCCTTTGCCAAAAGGCCTCCAGCCCATGGTCGTCACCCTTACACATTGTTCTGAAGAAAGACGCCTCCCTCCGTCCGTGCGGGGATTACAGGCGCCTGAACATGCAAACAGAACCGGATCACTACCCCCTCCCAAACATTGCCGATGTGACCTCCTACCTGCACAAAGCGAAGGTTTTTTCTAGCTCGACCTCCAGAAGGGGTGTTATCAGGTACCTATGAACCCAGAAGACATCCCCAATAACGCCATCATGACTCCGTTTGGTACATACACCTTCAATTACTCCTGTTTTGGCCTTCGTAATAATGGGGCAACGTTTCAACGTGTCATGGATGGCATCTTAGGGGACCTCACTTTTTGTGTATGATATGTGGACGACATACTTGTGTTCTCCTCCTCAAAAGATGAACACCTCCGTCACCTGCGCATCGTGCTCGACCGCCTGCAACAAAACGGCCTTGTAGTCCGGTACAACAAGTGTACCTTTGGCGCCAACGAAGTGTCGTTCTTAGGGTACCGTATCACTCCTGAAAGAGTCCATCCCCTTCCTGAGAAGGTAGCAGCCGTTCAGAACTTCCCCGCGCCATCGACCGTCAAAGCTCCGCAGGAATTCTTGGGCATGATCAACTATTATCACCGATTTCTGCCAGCCATTGCCGCCACTCTTGCTCCCCTCTACGCCTCCCTCAAGGGCATGCCAAAGGACCTAAAGTGGGGGTTCCCCTTCAAGAAGCAGCTTTCTGCAATGCAAATAAGGCCCTATCAACTGCTGCGGCTCTCACGTTTCCTATCCCACACGCCCCTCTCCTTCTCTCCACCGATGCTAGCGACGTCGCTATTGGTGCAGTACTCAAGCAGGTGGTCAAAGGCTCGCCCCACCCATTGGCCTCTTCAGCAGAAAACTGTCCAAGGCAGAATCGGGTTATTCTACCTTCGATCGAGAATTGCTGGCGGTGCACTTGGCTGTCCGTCACTTTCGCCATTTCTTAGAAGGTACGCCCTTCGTCATTCGCACAGACCACATGCCTCTGGTGCACGCCTTCACTCGACAGTCTGACGACTGGTCCGCCCGTCAACGCCGACATCTCTCCGCCATGGCTGAATACAATTGCACCCTCCAATACGTCCCTGGGAAAATGAATCACGTTGCCGATGCCCAGTCAAGAAACACGTTGGCTGCCGTTCAACTGGGATTGGATTACAACGCCCTGGCTGAAGCCCAACGACAGGATCCAGAGTATCAAGCTTGTAGGACATCCTGCACGTCCCTCCGTTGGGAAGACTTCCCCTCGAAGACTCCAACACCACCCTCCTCTGTGACGTCAGTACTGGTAGACCGCGACCTTGGATTCCTGCTCCCATGCATCGACAGGTGTTTGATTTCATTCACAGCCTTTCACATCCCTTGTGCTGTTCTACTGCACAGCTGCTGAAGGCAAAGTTTATTTGGCACGGCATTTCTAAGGATGCTAAGGATTGGGTCCGCGCCTGTACTTCTTGCCAAACTTCCAAAGTACATCGACACACGGATTTAGGAGTGGGCACCTTTCCTCAACCTCAGCGTCGTTTCGCACACATTCACGTCGACGTTGTAGGCCCCCTACCCACATCACAAGGACATCGTTACCTGTTTACCGTCATCGACCGCTCCACGCGTAGGCCTGAAGCCATTCCCATGGAAACTGCAACTTCTGCCTCATGTACATCTGCCTTACTCTCTGGATGGATTTCAAGATTCGGTATCCCTGAGCATATTACTTCTGACAGGGGAACCACTTTCACCTCTCAATTGTGGACGTCATTATCGAATCTCCTGGGCATCACCCTACATCAGACAACGGCCTACAACCCCGCTGCCCATGGAATGGTTGAACGTTTTCATCACACCCTCAAAGCAGCTTTGATATCCCGCTGCAAGGATTGCAACTGGTTTACTCGGCTTCCTGGGTCCTCCTGGGACTAAGGACAACTCCTAAAGACGCCCTCGACGTCTCGGCAGCTGAAATGGTGTATGGCGACCCGTTGGTCGTCCCTGCCGAATTTTTTCCTTCTACACCTCCTCCGACGATCTCCAGCACATACGTCAAGTCGTGGGAAAATTTACTCCGTGCCGCCAGACTTACAAGCCCCCAGCGAAGCATCACATACCAACGGACTTGCACTCTGCAATGCACGTCTTCCTGCGCAACGACACTAGCAAGCCACCACTAACGCCCCATTACACGGGCCCTTTCCTTGTGATCCGACGCAGTCCGAAAGCATTCCTACTAACATTCGGGGCAAAGAAGACTGGGTCTCCATTGATCGTCTAAAACCTGCTCATCTTCTGCCAGATGCCCCTCCTACAGTTTGCCTCTCTAGATCAGGGCGCCCTATTTAACATGTACAGTATGCCATTTTTAGGGGGGGGAGCCATGTACCAACCGTGTGTCACACAATTGTACATAATTATTTTGTATATATTATGCTTGTATCTGCGCTCTTCCCTCACACTAAAAAGAACCTGAAGGATCATGACTCCGGTTTTGCTCTGAACATTGTCTGTCTATCGAACATGTTATGTCCTGTTGCCTTAAGGTTTTGTATATAGAGAAGAGTGTTCCTAAATAAAACTCAGTTGATGGCATCCTGCCTTTGAGTTCACAATCCTCACTCGGCACCGTCACACTGCTTTGCTTCGAGAGGATCCAAAGGTTGGATTCACTACTACTAGCTTGCTTCAGGAGGTCATTGACCGCTTAGAGACAGCAGATGATCTTGCAGCACTAGGAACACAGTTTTCTACTGATCCATGTGACGAGCCACTCGAGGCCTTTGAGCCAGTCATCATCACCACCCAGCCACCCCAATCCCTTGATGAGCCAGTCACCATCTTCACCTAGCCACCCCAGGTCCACTCAGGTTCAGCACTGCATATTACACCAAGACAACATGAAATTTATAAGAACTGCAAGAGCGCCAGAAGGGCTCAAGTATCCCAGGCAGAACGCTTGGTCAAACGTAGTAGGATCAACTTAAAGGCCGGGGATATAGGGAAAAATGTTGCTGGGCCAGTTCCACATGTTGACAGGGGAAGGAAGGAGCCAAGAAATCTTTTAGGAATCATCACGGAAGGAAATGAAAATGACTTATACACTATTGGGGGAAAGACGGGGATACTAAGGACTATACTCACAAGGACTGAATTCAACTTATGCCCCCAACGAGTGTTGAAGAAATCAACCAAGAACAGCAAGTATTTCTTCGTGTGGCACTGAAGAAAGGTAGTTCTGTCTAATTGTACATTTAATGAAAGAAGAAACAATATATGGTTTTAAGAAATATGTTGATACAGAATTGTTGCTACTAAAATACCCTAGAAAAATACAATATCCCTGCAAATATATCTATTCAACCTAAAACTCTGCCCCTTTAAATAAAAAAAGACATTGCTGCTAGAATGCCATTAGCATATACAACATATCAGCAGATATACACTATTGACCTAAAATTCTTATGAACCCGGCATTAAGCGAAATCCTGGGCTCTAAAACCAGTCATTTCGCGTAATGCCTGGAAATTTTAGTCATTTTACGAAATTCCTAGTGAATCAGTCATTTCACGAAATACCTAAAATACTTAGGCATTTCGCAAAATGCCTGGTTACACACTTTGCCTGTAACATATATATATATATATATATATATAAACACCCATTCACATATATATATATATATATATATACTATCGACATACATACACTACATAAGAAAGAATATCTAAAAGAAATTTTGCCGAGATGTTTGTTCTTCAGCCGAAGCCATATTTTTCGTAATGATCTTGTTATTTTTAACGAGATGGATCTGGTACTTTTCCTTGTTTTCCAGCTCCTTCGAGTCAATAAACTTTTACTTTTCTATTTTTTTGAAAATTCAATTTCACATATAAGAATAGATTATATTCGTTAAAAGGAGTCTTTTCCTATATTACATATGTTACTAAAACTGTAGTTTTGCGCACTTGATATCATATTTGATTTTCTTACTGAGTTTGTCTTTTCGAAGAGGAAAAGGTTAAAACTGAAAGGGCACTCAGTAAAGAGCGTGTCTTCACCACGCGAAACTTAACATTGCGATTATTTTCCGAGTACTGCTACGTACTTGTACTTGCAATCCAAAGTTTTACAGATTCATCTTTGGGTCGTACTAAATTTTGGTCAAAATCTGCGCAGTAGGGTTTGTGTAAAGTCTCTCACAAATGAATAAATAAACGACATGAGTGAGTATATACCCTTTGCAAAATCTTTGTAAAGTCTTCGAATTTGGCAAAGGCAATAATTGCCAACAGTCATACAGTGGAATAGATGTTAGCAAATCTAAATCCAAACACTCTTACACAATTTTCTATAATAAAAGTATATTTTTTTCTCTATTTTGGTTACATATATTGATAATAAGCGCGAGATTCATGAGAACCATTATTCGTTGAAAGAGTTCTTTTATAAAGAATACTGGAAATATATATAGTTCTGTTTCCCCCATTCAAACCCTAGTTTATTAAGCATTTCTATTATTTGCCAAATTATATTTAAACAAGTTTCATGTCCATTAAAGAAACTATATACTTTTTATTAACTATTTCGTATTCTGATTGTTTTTGGGAGTTAATGAATTTTAGTTAGAGGACCAGCCAAATCCTTATAATCTCTTTTGTGCTGTAACGGTTTTTCCATATTGATACATATGGGGCAATATTTTCTAACACACACTCTCTCTCTCTCTCTCTCTCTCTCTCTCTCTCTCTCTCTCTCTCTCTCTCACTTTTATTTTTCCATATGAGTCCTACCACATTCAGTTTGGTGACTTTTCTTTTGTAAATAAATAATTTATTTTTTCTGGCTTATGGAAAATGAAACTATACGAAATTGTTATATCTTGTTTTTCCTTTTCACAATTACTCAGACATATACGTTTTGTCCCTTATTGCAAGCCACATAATTAATTCCTAAAATTAAATGGAAAATACTAAAATAAATAGCAATCTCATTGTCCTCAGGAATTAATGTTTGTTATGGTACCTCTATGAAAGATAATATGCAAACATGAAATAGCCTTTGTAATGGTAATTTTCATAATAGGAGCTTGGTTTCATGTTATTGGTTTTGGTCAAATTAGATGACTCATGATATATATTTATTATTCGATTCTTGAGATCATAATATGAAATATTATTTTTAGATATTTGAAGGTCGATAAGAGAGATCATATGTATATTGCCCCTCTATACTGAAGAACAAGTCTCTCTCTCTCTCTCTCTCTCTCTCTCTCTCTGTGTGTATATATATATATATATATATATGTGTGTGTGTGTGTGTGTGTGTGTATGTGTGCGTGTGTGTGTATATACACACGCATATATATAATATATTTATTATAATACATACGCGTATATTTACATATATTTTTTTTTCCGGTCACACTTAGCTCTCCCTGTCCCCCAGGTAAGGGGTAGAGGGAGTAGTCATACCTTAGTGGGGCGGCTGCGTGTGCGTATGTATGCATATCTATCTAAATATTTAGCTGTCACTTTTTACGGGTCATGTACACTAGTATAATAATAAAACATCAATGCGTTGTAGAAAAAAAAGACTAAATAAACAGATATCAAACATATAAATATAAATAAAAAAGAACTCTAATGACAATAGTTATTTAGTGAAATAACCCATACTTATTTGCATATCAAATAAATTCATGAATGAGTAATCTCATCTTAAATGTAAGAAGATTATGTCATCTTTGTTTTCATTCGATTTAAAAGTGATACTCAATTTCACTCGAATAAAAGTGAACCAAATTCTTTTCCAGAGTCCTAATGGGAAAGTAGTCCTTTGTCCAAGTTTCCATTTCAGGCATTGTTTTAGTTACAATAGAAAAATATTAATTTCTTAGTGAAATATAAGAGAGAGAGAGAGAGAGAGAGAGAGAGAGAGGAGAGAGAGAGAGAGAAGGCCATTGTTTTGTTTGGGCTTGCCCGGTTGACATTCTGTTAAATATCTATTCTAATGATACAGGAACTGAAACCAGGCCTTTACCTTTTACACTGCACTGTAACTAAATGTTTTTTTTTTTTTTTTTTCTCCAGCTAAGCAAAGCGATTCTCCGAGGCTACAAGGCAGCTTATACATTACGAATTGAAAGACGGTGGATAATGATGGAGACTGATCGAGTATCAAGTACAAACAAGATACTTATCAACACTCTTATGCCTCAGACTTGCCTTGAGGAGCTTCGGGCAGTCCAGTGTAACCTGTCTTATTGGCAGATCTGAATGCAAGTAAGTTCAATATAGAGACAAACTGAACGCTATTTTCAGAAATATAGAAAGGGAGATGAATTTGTAGTTCATTTTTGTGATATCAACTTTTAAAATTTGAAAAATAAAAATCGGATTTCAATGCGTTGAGGTAAATGGTGGTGATTCAAAATATTGGCAAAAGGGTTAAATATGTTTCTTCTTAGCAATGAGTAATGTAGAATAACAGCAAATGAAGCTGGAGAGTTTTGAAATGTAGGCTATCGGGTTGAATAATAGTACAGTAGTTGATATTTAATTTACGGAGCTGATACCATGGATAAATTTCAATCAAAATCATTTGAAGTATGAATAAATGGAGATAATCAAGACACCTTCTTAAAACAAGTAAAATAATTTCAAAATAATTTAATTTCAAAACACCAAAAACCATATATATATATATATATATATGCAGATATATATATATATATATGCAGGTGTATAATATATATATATATATACATATATATGCAGGTGTATATATATATATATGTGTGTGTGTGTGTGTATATATATATATATGTGTGTATATATATATATATATATATATGTATTTTTATATATATATATATATATATACATATATATATATATATTTATATGTGTGTTTGTGTATTATATATATATATATACATACATACATAAATAAAGCCTCCTCTCAGGGCATAAGATACTGAGGAACTTCTGTAATGTCGTGATATATTTCGCAAGTTTTGCATACGAATAGATCGTATTTGTTTCAATATCATACTGCTTCTCCCAATTATTCAAGAACATTTACCAGTAAGTTTGAAAGTCCCTTATCCCGGAAACAGAATCTGCATCGCTCGTAATCCACTAAATGAAAAGCAAGCTTAATGCTGGTCATCAAGAACAGAGCTCTGGGAAAATGATACTTTATTCATCATTCTCAGTATTCAATTTGTGGAAACTTCGTCTAATGAAAACTGATTTATTCCAAAAGTTACTAAGTGGAGGAATCGGTTTCCCCCGAACGATAGGCATTATGAAAATGTATTATTTTTTTACTTAATGTACACTGAAAACTATTTTTTTTTTTATTATCTGGTTATAAGGAGCTTCTATTCCTTCGCTTTCTTTACGTATGTATGTATGAATGTATGTATGTATGTATATATATATATATATATATATATATATATATATATTTACTATTACTGCTAATAATAATAATAATAATAATAATAATAATAATAATAATAATAATAATAATAATAATAATAATAATGATGATGGTAATAATAATAGTTATAATAAAGTGGTAGTAGTATTACTATGTCCTTCAAATTATTTTTAAATAAATGAAAAACTAAATTAATGCCATACCTTTTAAATATATTAGATTTATTATTACCCTTTAAATAAAGTCGTTACCGTACGCCCTATATATTACATGAGACTTGAATTTAATGACTTTAAAAGTATCAGGAATGGCTTTGAAATTAATGGAGCTCAAACATCAACTATCTTTTTAATCTCATTTCACAGAGAAACAAATCAACTTGAAATGAAAAAGCGATAGTTGATATCTGAGAGGTAATTTCTCTGGCTATTAGACTTTGCTTTAATAACCTAAAAAGAAGACTTAAACTCCGGATATGAAGAGAGGAAAATAATATTTTCTATGTATTCTGAAATGAATTAAAAATAGCATTAGTAGAATATATTGCGAAGTTATATACATCAGATGAAAGAAGTTATGATAAAATGGGTTTGAACTGATAACACATGGGTGTGAAATTTTATAATCATTAACTGTGTAACGGTCGTTATTTTTCCTATATAACTGCAATTGGCCAAGCATAAAGCAAATGGAATAGAGCGATCCTTGCGGGGTTCCTTTCATAATAAGAATTCCAACAAACTTTTTATGATTTTAATATCAAATCACCAGTAAATAGCTCACGACCTCAAATGCTCAGATCCTTAGGGATGTGGTGGCCTACTGGAAACGTCCCTTTCTGGCGATCAACTGGGACGGAATTCAAGTCTTGTTCAAGGTCGATAGTTTTTTATAGTGTCTGCAACCTCATCATCCTTGTGAGGTAACGATGGGGTATTTGAAAAATCCTATATGTATACCAGCTGAGTCATCAACAGCCATTGCCTGTCCATCTCTGGCATAGCTTGTGTGGAGAGAGGGCTTTCACACTGATCAGTTTCTAGGGCATTGTCACTGTCCCTTGCCTCTGTCATCCATGAGGTACCTTTAAACAAATGAAAAAATAGATAATAGTGAAAGAGCCAGATTCGAATCGGTCCATTCAAATATATAGTTCATCATACATCTGGTATGAGTGACTTGAATCTACAGTATTCGACTATTGGTGTTAAAGGTGAAAGGTGCCTGGTTTCAGTTCCAGTTTCATCAGAATAGATACTCATCAGAACGTCAGCTAAATTATCTGATCTGGTGGCTCCGATCTTCTGTTATTACCTCTGCCAAAGGGGTTATATTTTTTAGTCGGATTATTTTTTTGTTTCTCTGTGTTCATGGACAGGATTACATCAAAACTACTTAACGGATTTTGAAGAAATTCTCACCACATATATATATCTTAGGTCATGCACGACCCCATTTAATTTTGGAGATGCATCCGGATCTTGTGCATTTTTCGCAATTTCAAAGAACAGGATTACGCCAAAACCACTCGACGTTGATGATCCAGTTACGGAGTATAGATCCGGATTTGCATTTGTCACAATTTTAAAGAATAGGTCAAAACAAATTGACTGAATTGGATGAAATTTCTACCACAGATAGATCTTAAGCAATGGACGACTGCATTAACTTTTAAAGATGGTCCGGTACCGGACCTAGTTTGACATTTTTGGCAATCTTAAAGATTACTTCAAAACAAATTGACACATTAGATTTTCATTAAATTTTAGCAATGGATAAATATTATGCATCGGAAGAAACAATGAAATTTTGGAGGTGATACGGATGAAAATCATGATTCTGGATCAACTTTGCACTTTTCACCATCTACTGTACAATCAGCATATGAGAAGTGGAAGGCGATGTCTGTAGACTTTAGTTAGATATTGGCATTTTTCATTGGTGGAGGTCCTGAAATCTCTGATTGCTCTTATTATTATTATTATTATTATTATTATTATTATTATTATTATTATATATATATATATATATATATATATACATATATATATATATATATATATATATAAATATATATACATTAAAAGAAGAAGGATTTTTGTTCCACCGGGAAAAAAAATTAAATTCGTGTAGCAACCAAAAAAAAAAAAATGGCCCCAAATTCTTACTCTTTCCGAAAATAAAAGTTTTGTTAATGGTGATGTTCAAAAGTCGTGAGTGGTTCTAATTTCTTTAAAAACTTTAAACTTCTTTAAAAGGAATAGAAAAGAAAGTTTAGACAGGGGAGTAGTCGATCGATTAGTGTCGATAGATTTTTTTTTATCTATTTATTTATTTATTTTATTTTTTTTTTGATGATGATGATAAAGCATCCTAAGTACAGATGTTTTTTGAGCTCCTGTATTCGCGATTATTCTTAAACAACATATTTTTCTAATGTTGCCACCGTATATTATAATGTTGAGTTTATTCCTGTAGTATACGTACGAGAATCGGTTTATAAATATATAATATATTTAACTTTATCGCCTTCGTCATCAAACCACATCAGTATTGAACATTATGTATGTATGTATGTATATATATATATATATATATGTGTGTGTGTGTGTGTGTGTGTGTACATATATATATATATATATATATATATATATATATAAATTGATTTTGGGCATATTGCTTTAAGTGGCGTTTGAAGACAACATCTTCCTAAACAAAGTAAGCTCCAGTTAGGTTTCAGTATAACTTACTTACTTATAAGATTGCCTTGCCTTATGCAAGACACGGGCTCTAGTGTTGGCAGCCCATAATCGAATGTTATTGTAATTTACTTTAATTACCTTTGAAAGAGGGAGTTAAGATAACTTACGTTAATACAAGTGAGATTAACTTTTTACAAAGAGTGTGATATATTACTTTAAATAATAAATGATTTTAAACTGCGTTTAAATTTAAATAGCAAGAGCTAGTTAGGTAGTGCCAAAATAGTGGTAGTTTCGAATGAACTGTTTGTCCTCATTCAGCTGCCTGGAATTTGGTTTACAGGTGGGGGTAATGACAAAATGCCAAGCTACCCACGGGATGGCCTCTGTAGAGCAGGTGACTCGTCATTCCTTAAAAGAAATCCCGTATAAACTGAATGAGGAACAGGTCCCTCTTGCTGCCACTAAATAATACAACAGGGGCAAGAGGGGGTAACTGGCTGGCATGGCAACGGAGAAAGAGGGTGGCTCCTCTTTAGGTCCACGAAAGGAAACTTGTTGATAGACATAATCTATCGATTGAGAGAAAAAGTGTTATAGCAGCGAGTCCCAGGGAAGTAAGAGATCGGGGGAATGAATGAAAAGCGATTTAGTTGAAGGCAGAAAAATAGGGCATAAACTATCCCAAGCAAAAAGTTAAGCAGTGGAGAGAGAGAGAGAGAGAGAGAGAGAGAGAGAGAGAGAGAGTATAAGACTAAAACTACACGTACGTTTTTTTTTTCTTTTAATGTTTGATGTCGACGCGTGTTTCGAATCTCACTTTTAAGAGATTCTTCGTCAGATCTGCATTTGTTGAACTATGAAACAACCTCTAATATAAAGGCTATATCGGTGGAAATTTAATGAAATACAAAAATATTTGGAAACACTGAAATCAATCAGTAATATTGATAAATGAAAACTTTAACATTCGTCCATATAGAAATATCTATCACAAGGCTTCATAGAATTTCATGACCGATCTCACAGGCTTCCCTCTCTTGGTTGAAGCTGATGGTTCCAATCTTGCAACAGGATTGACGGCAATTCTTCGGGGCTATTATTTCTCGTCTACAACAGACTCAATTGTGAGGCTTACCTGCCCTTCAGATAATCTATATTTGTGAACTCCGTGGATCTGTTATTCGATTTCCTTTCGAGTGATGGTATTCTTATGATGAGCTTCTATGTCACTGATGCAACATTTGCTCTGCAATGAAGTAGTGTCTGTGAATACATTCATGCTTTTTCGCTTCTTTCTCCGAGAAAGCTCACGATTTTGTTGCTGTAACGAACTTAATGTCGGGATTTCAAAGGTGTACAGCTTTATATACACATTCTCTCTCTCTCTCTCTCTCTCTCTCTCTCTCTCTCTCTCTCAAAATATAAAAAAACCCCAAAGTACTTTAATCCTATGCAAAAAAGATGAATAAAGGGAAATTAGAAATAGGCCCTCTAAGAATTGAAGGACGGCTAACGAATGGAAAAAAAGGAAATATGCAACATATTAGCAGAAAAATATAAGAGTGAGTTCTTGCAAAGAATTGCGAATGAGAAT
>NC_090736.1:37181542-37186542 GCF_036898095.1 Palaemon carinicauda
AATGCAGCGACTATTTAATGTGCTGCTAGCTAATCTAAGAAACATATCAGGAAGTGAGCGTAGATGTGTTTAAGAATAAGCTCTATAATACCTAAGATGCATCCCAGACCATCCAAGACTGGAAGAAGCAAAATACACTGGAAAATGCATTAGGAACTCTCTGTGGAAATATACGAGGTGCCTCACACTGAGCGACCTGGGGGAACCCAAACAAAAAATAAGGCAATAAGGTAAGGCCTTTTATATATATATATATATATATACTGTATATATATATACTATATATATATATAACTTTTTATCTACATCCATATCTATCTATCTATCTATCCATCTATCTATTTATGTATATATATATATATATATATGTATATATATATATATATATATATACTGTATATATATATATATATATATAATATATATATATGTATATATATATATATATATGTTTGTGATCAAAGCTGTACATTTTAATATACACATATGTATGCATATATATATATATATATAAATAATTTGTTTATATATATATATATATATATAAATATATATATATATATATATATATAGAGAGAGAGAGAGAGGAGAGAGAGAGAGAGAGAAATGGAATCCCGTATACTACACCAATATGGAAAGACCATAAAAGTAAAGCAACGATTACACATACTGAGCTAAACGACAGTTATTTCCTTTAGGAAATAAAGCAGAATTGAAAACAAAGGAATCGTTAAGGGTCACAATCCTTCTTTCCCCTCACTCATCTGCAATCATCGTTAAATCTTAAGGATTTTAACTTGAACCCTTCCCTTAGATGACGTTGCAGTCTCTTTTATGATTGAGCGCACACATATATATGAATGTATGTGTATTCATGGCACTCACACACATATATATATATATATATATATACATATACATATATATATATATATATATATACATATATATATATATATATATATAAATATATATATATATATATATATATAACTGTTTGTATATATATTCATATATATATATATATATATATATAGATACATATAGATTTATGTATATATATATATATATATATATGCATATGTGTGTGCGTATGGGACCTTTCTTGGAGGGAATACTATAACGTAATGAGAGGGTTTGTGTATCGACATGATCAGCAAAGCTCTAGGCCTACTAGTCAGGGTCAACCATACGAGGTTGGTTTGCTTGTGAGCGATTGGACTAATGTCTTCCACCATCACCATTACGCAATGGCCAGTGTGGGGATGAAATAAATTCAGGTAAACCTCAATTATGAATAAGGATATGTCTAAGGCCTTTATCCTGCAGTGGAATAGAAACGGCACTATTTGTCGTTGTCGTCCTTGTATATATGTATATGTATATATATATATATATATATGTATATATATATATATATATACAAACATACATATATATATATATATATATGTATGTTTGTATATATATATATATATATGTATGTTTGTATATATATATATATATATATATACATATATATATATATATATATACAAACATACATATATATATATATATATATGTATGTTTGTATATATATATATATATATATATGTATATATATATATATATATATGCACGTTTATGAATATAAAATCCAACAAAAAAAAATTTTTCTTTCTTTCGTTTTGGACGAAAGTAATAACATTTGAATATATTTCATGATCCTATAAAGTGTATGGAAAATTGTTATAAAACTATATTTTATCTTCATTGAGAGTAAATATTTACTATCACTCATAAGAGTACATTACTAATTGATGTTATCAATAATGAATGAACAACTATATCAATAGTGAATTTATCAATTATAAATATTACGCGTATTTACATTTCCAAATATTCTTTAGTCGCTATAAGGATATTTTAACTGAAAACGAAATAAAGACCGAAAGGTATTGATAAAAAAATATCCTTCCAACAGAATGTAGCAATCAGGTGGTCCATTTTGGGAAGCAGTTTTCGGGTGGCTGAGCCATTTTAACTATTCATTGTTGAACACTTTCAAAATACCCTTTTGGAGCATTTTACCTAGATTTCCGGACCTTTCTGATAGTGGTAAATGTGCATAAACAGAAAGCAAGGGACAAGCGTCCTTTTGATTGCTCTCAATAGAGGTCAAACTAGGAATCTAAGTTGGTTTTCGATGCTTCTCTCGGGGAATAACATAATCAGATCACGGGTTATCGGCTGAAAAATTGTTTTAAGCTACTTTGTAGATATATTTTTTCATAGGTTTATTGAAATTATATATCGGATAATGATTTAGGTAAGATCAAGATACGAATGAATGAATTGGACAGTTGAGATATTGCTATCTGATCTTTTTGTTTTTTAATCATAAAGTTTCTGATTTTGTAACAGTTTCTTGAAATATTCTACACTATATAAGTTCCATTTTTTTGTCAGATCTTCTATATTGTTTAATTTTCGACAGTATGTAATTTGTAAAAAAAGGGAATATGAAATAATTGTAAGATAATTAGCCAAATGGTTAAATTAAAATAAAGTTTGAACCGGAAAGCTCGGGAAAATTAGATAATATTTATATGTCCATAAAGGGATAAAACAGAAATGTTTAAGTAAGCATTATGCTTAAGAGAGAGAGAGAGAGAGAGAGAGAGGGGAGAGAGAGAGAGAGAGAGAGAGAGAGAGAGAGAGAGAGAATGTTCATCTCTGGCTATAAATGTTTTATTTTTCGGCAGTGTTTATTATTTCATTGAATTTGCTGGACAGTTCTACATCAAAAGAGATATTGAATATGAGAAACGTTAATGGATGGACATCATATTCAGTAACTAAATGACTTAGATGTCACCGCTACAGAAGGGGAATGGAGATCATTTTCCATTTTCTATAAAAACAGCAACGTATGTTTATTTCATTTGAAATAGGAACATTCTTTGTTTTATTCCCCAGGCTTCAAACCCCTCCATATTAATTTAAGAAATGTATCCCAGATCATTGAACTAACATAGTCTTTAATGTTTTAACGTCAAGAATTCCAGAATTTCATGAAATTATTTTTATGTGAATATTTGAGTGTCGTGATGGCCTTTTGGAAACGTCACTGCCTGGTAATCTGCCGGACTGGGCTTTTATGCTCAAGCTCGATACGTTCTTTTAGTGACTGTAACCTCACCATCCTTGTGAACTAAGGATGGGGGATTTTGGGTTAGTTTAAGGTCTAACTGCTGAGTCATCACCAGCCAATGATTGGCCCTTCCTGGTCCTATCTTGGGTGAAGAGGAGAGCTTGGGTGCTGATCATATGTATACTGTATATGATTAATCTCTTGGGCATTGTCCTGCTAGCTAGGGCATTGTTTCCGTCCGTTGCCTCTGCGTTTCATGAGTGGCCTTTAAATTTTGAAAATGCACTAAGAAGCCATACATTATCTAAAAATGCTGCAAAGAAGTAACAGAAATATTTTTTCATCCAAAGCAATTTCATTTTTCTAATCAATTTCCTTTCAGATAGAAAAGCATATAATTTCAATGATGAGGAGTTCTTGAAAGAAACATCAGCATAAAATTAAAGACACACTAATACCACCATGTTGATAGGAAAGAAGAAATAATAGATCGTTTTTCAAATCCAATTTGGTTATCAGGGATAAAGCTCTACGTTTGACTTCCTGAAGGTGTAATTCAATTAGCGAAAGCTGATTGGAAGCCGTAAGCCAAAGGCACTGAATATATTAGACTCTAAATAGGATCGCTAATGGCATTAGAGCGATACAAACCACGTGAACCTGTAGATGACCTACATATTCGGAAAGTAGAGCTATAGCAGTCTTATTTAATCTGATAAATAGCACCGATTACAAATTCTTGACCAAAGACTATCTAGGTTCAGTTGAATTTTTATCGTTTTCATTTAATCTGATAATTTGTTCCGTTTAAGACACCCGAGAAAACTAATTATCCGAAGCAATGAATATATTCATGAACGAAATAAGTTTTATAATTTCATGTTAAATACTTATTCAGAAAACAGGATATGTAGGCAAAATATATATATATATATATATATATCTGTGTGTGTGTTAATCATCATCATCTAATCCTACGCCTATTGATATATATATATATATATATATATACATATACATATATATATATATATATATATGCAACGATAGAATTTAGGAAGGCAATACTTTAACAACAGCTGCATTTTCACGCACATACAGGTATAATGCCAAAATGATTTTCGGAGGAAATAGACAAAGGAGATAAATATCGGTTAACTCATAAAGAAGAAGCTATGGGCGTAAACACACCACGAAAACAAAGGCATTTGTGAAAGAGGAAGAGGTGAGTTTGTTCCTCTTTTACCTTCTTCTCTTTTGTTCAAGAATTCATTGAATATGAATAGATTGTGTTCTTAAAAAATGAAGTGTGTTTTATTAGGGCCCTTAAGAAAGGGGAAAAACAATTTAGTTAGTATATCGATGAATGACTAATTCTTTTGGAGGCTTTCAGAAAAGAGAGAGAAAGAGAGAGAGAGAGAGAGAGGAGAGAGAGAGAGAGAGAGAGAGGTCCTTGATCCAGTTACTGCTTTAAAATTGAATTTAAATTTTGTGTTCCTTGAGTCTTATTTTTTAATTTTTCAACCTGGGGACCAGCCACCTGTTGAGATGCTACCGCTCGAGAGTCCTTTGACAGGCCAGACAGTAATACTTTGGATCATTCGCTCTGGTTACGGTTCATTTTCTTTTTGTCTACACATGCACAAAATAATCTGGTCTATTCTTTACCGATTCTCCTCTGTCCTCATACACCTGACAACACAGATTACCAAACAGTTCTTCTTCACCCAAGGGGTTAACCACTGCACTTTAATTGTTCTTGGTAAGGGTAGAAGAGACTCTTTAGCTATGGTAAGCAGCTCTTCTATGAAGAGGACACACCAAAATCAAACCATTGTTCTTTAGTCATGGCTAGTGCCACAGC
>NC_090736.1:37191542-37211542 GCF_036898095.1 Palaemon carinicauda
TACATACATATATATATATATATATATATGTATATATAAAATTTATATATATGTGAATATACATATATATATATATATATATATACTGTATATATAAGCATATGTTTGTGTATATATATATATAATATATATGTACTTGTCTGTTTATATATATGTATATATATATATATATATATATACACACACACACACACACACACATATATATATATATATATATATATGTATATATTTTTGGGCTCAAGCCATGTCGTCCTGATGGTAGTTCCTATAGGGTAGCTTCCTAGGGTATATTACAACTACGGCGATATTCCCAGAGAATTTATCTTAAGGTACCCAGAATTCTAACTCCTGGAGCGAATATCCCAATGAAAGGGATATCGCGACATATCAGAGGACGTATTCTTGACACGCCTCATGGCAATCTGCACCCTAAACAGAGATAACACATCAAGGGGTCAATTGGCAAGAAACGAAAACGGGAAAGAAAAAGGGGGGAGCCGCTCCCAAGGCTCCCTCTTCTCCAGTTTCGTAAGCGTGCCTGGCGCCAATCCTGGCGCCATCTGTATTCCTTTTTGCGTAGCTTAACAACTCGGTGTTTTTTCCTGTGTTTCTCGCAAATCTTGGATTTATTCAGCTTTTCATGGCGTCTCCAACTTTGTCAGCCTCTGATAAGTAGAGTACCATTTCTTTTATGTATAAATGTAGGCTCTTGGTAAATTTTTAAGTGATTAATAGGATTAATCTTTGTTACAAGAGCCGCAGCCTACCGGAGGTGTCATGGACGCTGTCGCTCGCTAGGTATGAGTTTTAGTTAGCCAGAGAGATAGTCCCGGTTGTTTTGCTTTAATAAATTTTAGCTATTTAGCGTTACATAGGATTTCCTTCCGTGCTTTAGTATTATTTTGGCGAAGTATTCGTCAACTCTGGCCTACGCTAGGCCATGTAGCCTAGTCGTTTGGTCCTAGTACTTTCTGCCTGATTTTGGTTTTCCGAGTGTATCAAAATTTATTGAAGCTTTAGGCTGTTCTTTATACATTTAAGATTATGTTGAATATTTCCAAGATAGTATACGAGTGAGTTTCGGTGATTTAGGTAATCGATTCTCTCGGTGCCTAGGCTAAGTTGCTTATGGAGCCTTAGTATACTTTCTCATACTCCCCGGTTGCTTTCTTTTCTTCGGAGAAGGTATGCAATCCCTTTCCCTCTGTTTAAGCCTTGGGCTTATCCCTAAGTGGTTTATATGAATTAACTTTCGATAAAACTATACTGGGGTGTTAAAGTACCTTCCTGTTCCAGTAAGTCTGGTTTCAGAGTGGGACAGAACAACAGAGTTTTTAGTCTGAGTCTGTGTTCGTCTGGCTTGGGGTAGAGTCTCCCTCGCTGGCCTGACACAGACATAGGAGGCTTAGCCTCCTTAGGTCACTACCGAAGGTTTCTGTACGAGATGATTCCTTCTTTTGTGATCTAGCAGACTAGTCCTTATTGCTGTTCTCGGTGGGAGGATAAGATCCTTTCCCTGGGAGTAGCAACACATTCCTTGCTTTGGTTCTTTGGGAGCTGGCAAGTATTGCTGGCCTTCCTCCTTGGATCTCCCTTAGGCTAAGATGAGTTTCCTTGGCTGCGGGTGATCCTTCACTAAAGCAAGGTTGGTAGGACCCTCTTTTGTCTCTTCCCCCTCTATCTCCGTAATGGCCTAGCCATTACAGTACTGTACGTCATTCTACATCTGGACCTAGGATAGGTTAGGATGTGGAATTGACTCAGTCCTTTGCCGGCCGGCAGAGTCTGCCAGCTGGCAGGGGTGTTCTGCTTGAGTGCTGCCCAGACCTCCCTTGGTCCCTCATCCATGCCTGCCTGTGAGTCAGACGGCATTGGTCATGAAGCCTGAATTAGATTCTCCCCTTCCTTATATGCACTCTTTCGGATTGCCAGGCTTGGAGGTTGTTTACGCTCATATCCCGGCATCCATTCTGTTTTCTTGTAGTGCTGTACCCGACCCGGCTGCCGGCCTATGAGGCCGGCAGCCGGGCAGTCGTAGTCCTCTGGTTCTTTTGCTGCTGGCTTACATCAGTTGTGTACCTTTGCCGGCCGGCTAATGTCAGCCCTTGTCTGCCGGTTGCCAGGAGTGTGGCCGGCAGCCGGGTGCTACCTTGTGTAGCCGACATGTGCTGTTGCTGCCGGCCGGCACATGCATTTGAACCAGCGTTTAAAGCTAGTTATGGTGTGTGCCGGCCGGCACATAACCTTCTATACTGTACCAGTATTCTTCAGTATAACATATAGGCTACTGTAAGAGGAAAACTATAGTATAAGTTTTGGTACAGCACTGTGTGTTCTAACACTTGTGTGTTGTCTTGCACAGCCCTTTTGCTGTTGCCTTACAGATAAGAAAGTGAGTTCTTTCTTTTTTATTATCCAGGATTTTAAAATCATTGCTTAGGTGTGAGCTACACCTGTTTCCTCTGGAAACTTTTCATTGGTTATTCTAGAAGAGATTAACCATACGATTTTATTATCTGGAAGGCTGCAACAATTGGTTGTGAAGGAAACACAAGTGTGTCTTTCCTTTCTGAATTGTTATGCTAAACTATGCATATCCAGTGATACATAGTTCACTTGATACTCATGGAAATTTCTTCTCTTTACAGGAGGACCCTCCGAAGTGCGGAAGTGTTTTCTGCAACGTCCGCAGTAAGAACCTCTGCGGACATGAGTTTTGTAGGAGGCACGCAGCATGCGCTGTCTCCAAGGGTGATCTCCAGTATTGGGACCCTCAGGTATGTACCGTGTGCACTAACCTGATTACTGAGGCCTTTGATTCCCCTAGGACGGCGGAATCAAGGGATATAGCAAGGGAGAAGCTTCGTACCTGGGTAATGGGCTTTCAGAAGAACAGCTCTGGACCTTATCTTCCAAGTGAGAAGATGAGGGCGTATCTTTTCCCTAGGGCATCAGCTGATGCAGTGATTCCCCAGCCTCAAGAGGAGATCCCCCAAGTACAGATCCAGGTGGATGCTGAAGTCGCTGTCGCTATGAAAGACATCCAGTTGGATGACAGGATGTCTGACGTGGACGAGCGTCTGGAGGAAGACCTCCTGGTAGAAGCCCAGGAAGAAGTTCAAGCCCCAGACGTTGTAGAGGAAGAGGTCGACTAGGTGTCGGCTACTTCAGTTCAGATCCCGGAGCCTATTCCCTCAACATCGGCCGCTCTCCCAGTAGAGCTGGGACAGGCCCTCTCCTCCATTGTTGGAATGATCCAACAAATGCAGAAGGAGAATCAGGAGAAGGCAGCTGCAATGGAACTGCAGATGCAGAGACTTGCAGCATCACATGGGCCCCAGAAAAGGCTCAATGTGAAAGACCTTCCCTTGTGCTCAGATGCTAACCCATGGAGGTATGCTGAGCACATGCCGATGACGACTGGAAAGATCGTCATCTCTGATAAGTGGAGCTCAGTTCCCCTATAGGAGGTGGAATTCTGGCCCAGCAAGGGGTCATATCCGGACTGTTATGTCCGGCTGAGGAAGGAACAAGCTTCAAAGGAGGAGACAGAGCCGAAGGAGGTCATAGTGATGGACCATGGTAAGGCTCAATCTTTGCTTTCATCCTCGATGAAAGAGAGGGGCTTCATGAACTCAAAGGTAGCTGCATTGAGTAAGAAGCTCCCTTCCTTTGTGTCCTCTCCTGCTAGAGCCTTCCCCTTTTTACAAAAAGGGTTTGCGGTTGTACTAAAAGCAGTCGAGGCCGGCAAGCCTTGCCCCTCCCTGGAGGAGTGTAAACCCTTGTCGCTGGCCCTGCCTATGAACCACAAAGACTGGAAGGACGTCCATCTTACCTTCTCAGTTGGGAAGTTGGAGGCTAATATTGCCGGACGTCAGTTCGGCGAGGACCTCCCTAAGCTGTCTGACTTTCTTTTGCGGAGAGAGCTCGAGACAAATGAAAGACTGGCCGCCTCAATGTCTCTTCAGACTACTCTTGAGACGATGGCAAGTGACCCCAAGGTCCATGAAATGTTCATGGTAGTGGCCAAGACTCATCTGGTCACAGTGACGAAGGATCTTTATGGCTTCGTCAGGGCGAGGAGAGCTTGTAGGGAGTTCGTGTTCACCTCGGCTACGGTGAGGCACGAGCCTAGGAAGCTAATCTCCTCCAACATTTGGGGCAAAGACCTTTTCCCTACCGAATTGGTCAAAGAAGTTATTGATAGGGCCGCCACGGAGAATAGAAACCTTCTCCAGAAGTGGGGTCTGGCTAACAAAAGAAAGTCTTCCCCGGATGAGGGTCCTCAACCAAAGAGAAAGACTATGAGGACTAGGCTATCGTCTCGACCAGCCAAGCCTCTTAAACAGCAACAGCAATTGCAATTGCCATTGCCTTCAGTGCCCCAGATGGTGGCACAAACCCCGACCACATTTCAGTGGGTACACCAGGCCGTGTCGAAACAGTCCACGGCATTCACCCCAACGTTCGAAGGGCAGTCTACTTCCTTTCGAGCAAGGCCTAGAGGAGCAGCCAGAGGCTCGTCTAGGCGCCCCTCAAGGGGAATGGGATTCAGGGGTGATCACGGTCGGGGAGGCAAGACCTCAGGACGGCAGTCCAAGTGAGATGATGCCGGTAGGAGGGAGACTTCAGAATTTTCGGGATCGGTGGACCTTCGATCCCTGGGCCCACAGCCTACTCAAGAACGGACTGGGCTGGAGCTGCTACAGCACTCCACCCCCGTGCCCTCGGTTTTTCCAACACTCCACCCCCGTTCTGGAGGAGTACGTTCAAGAACTGTTGGAG
Source organism: Palaemon carinicauda (assembly GCF_036898095.1). Classification (NCBI taxonomy): domain Eukaryota; kingdom Metazoa; phylum Arthropoda; class Malacostraca; order Decapoda; family Palaemonidae; genus Palaemon; species Palaemon carinicauda. The sequence goes on from NC_090736.1 coordinate 37,196,331, forward strand.
AAAAAAGTGATCCGAAGGATGAAGTCCGTCAAATTCCAAGGGAGGCTGTTTTGTGTTCCCAAGAAAGACTCGGAAAAGCTCAGAGTCATTCTGGACTTGCCGCGTCTCAACAAGTTCATAGTGAATTGCAAATTCAAGATGCCAACACTGCAACACATAAGGACCTTACTGGCCAAGAGGGCATATTCCGTCTCCATAGACTTGTCGGACGCCTATTGGCACGTTCCAATCAACCGTCGACTCTCCCCCTACCTAGGGTTCAAGCTACAACGAAGACTATACGCCTTCGGAGCCATGCCATTCGGGCTAAATATAGCCCCAAGGATTTTCACGAAGCTTGCGAGCGTAGCTCTCAAACAATTACGCCTAAAGGGAATTAAGGAAGTAGCTTACCTGGACGACTGGTTGGTGTGGACAGCATCCGAGACAGAATGCTTGCAAGCTTCCAGTCAAGTGATCCAGTTCCTAGAGTATCTAGGCTTCAATATCAACAGAAAAAATTCTCGACTTTCTCCATCTCAAAAGTTCCAGTGGCTGGGAATCCACTGGGACCTAATGTCACACCGTTTCTCCATCCCGGCGAAGATAAGGAAGGAGATAGCGGGTTCTGTCAAGAGACTTCTAGATTCCGAAAGGATATCAAGACGCAAACAGGAGAGGGTACTGAGCTCTCTCCAGTTTGCTTCGGTGACAGACCCAGTGCTAAGAGCACAGCTAAAGGATGCAACCGGAGTTTGGAGAAGTTATGCATCAAACGCGCGAAGAGATCTGAGAAGACCAGTTCCGCTTCGGCTATGTACTCTTCTTAGGCCTTGGTCCCAAGCCAGACATCTAAAGAAGTCGGTTCTTCTTCAGCCACCTCCCCGTCGGTGACGATTCACTCAGACGCCTCGAAGGAGGGATGGGGAGGTCACTCTCATCGGAAAAAAGTCCAGGGGACTTGGTCCAAGCTATTCAAGACCTTTCACATAAAACTTTCTAGAAGCTAGGGCAGTGCTCCTCACCTTAAAGAAAGTCTCCCCGCGTCACTCGATCCACATAAAGTTGGTGATGGACAGCGAGGTAGTTGTGAGATGCTTGAATCGACAAGGATCGAGGTCACCACCTCTCAACCAAGTGATGTTGGCCATCTTCCGATTGGCCGAAAAGAAGAAGTGGTACCTGTCGGCAGTTCACCTTCAAGGAGTCCGCAATGTGACAGCGGACACTCTATCCAGGCTCACACCGATAGAATCGCAATGGTCCTTAGACGCAGGATCATTCTCTTTCATTCTGAATCAAGTCCCAGAACTGCAGATAGACCTCTTTGCGGCGAAAGACAACAAGAAGTTGCCCCTGTACGTGTCCCCGTACGAGGACCCCTTAGCGGAAGCACTGGACGCGATGTCCCTCGACTGGAACAGATGGTCCAGGATTTATCTGTTTCCTCCTCACAACCTTCTGTTGAGGGTCCTCAACAAACTGAGATCCTTCAAGGGGGTAGCGGCAATAGTGGCCCACAAGTGGCCGAACAGCGTGTGGTTCCCCCTGGCATTGGAACTACGGCTGAAGTTTGTACCGCTACCAGATCCAGTTCTTACCCAGCGGGTTCAGAAGTCGACTGTTTGCGCTTCATTACAGAAAACCCGGATCCTGCAGCTCATGATTTTTTCTCTCTAGCGGTGAGAAAGCGTTTCGGGATTTCGAAAGCCAGCATAGACTTCCTAGAGGAATATAAGTGCAAATCTACTAGAAGGCAATATGAGTCATCTTGGAGAAAATGGGTGGCCTTTGTCAAGGCGAAGAATCTGCAGGAGATCTCGACAGACTTCTGCTTATCTTTCTTCATCCACCTCCATGGTCAAGGGTTGGCAGCTAACACGATTTCGGCGTGTAAGTCTGCTTTGACAAGACCAATTCTATATGCGTTCCAGGTCCACCTCGGTAACGAGATCTTTAATAAAGTTCCGAAAGCCTGCGCTAGGCTCAGACCTTCAGCTCCTCCAAAGCCCATTTCATGGTCTTTAGACAAGTTCTTCATTTCGCTTCTCTGTTGAGCAATGAGGAGTGTGCGTTGAAGGATTTGACACAAAAAGTAATTTTCCTATTTGCACTCGCATCCGGGGCCAGGGTTAGTGAGATCGTAGCCCTCTCAAGAGAGGCAGGTCGTGTTCAGTTCCTGGATGGAGGAGAGCTGAACCTGTTTCCGGATCCTATGTTTCTCGCCAAGAATGAGTTACCCACCAACAGGTGGGGGCCCTGGAGAATCTGCCCTCTGAAAGAAGATGCATCTGTATGTGCAGTAGAATGCCTAAAGGTCTATCTTCGTAGAACTTCAGACTTCAAGGGTGGTCAACTATTCAGGGGAGAAACATCAGGCTCAAATTTATCTCTGAATCAACTCAGAGCGAAAATCACATATTTTATTCGCAGAGCGGATCCTGACAGTACACCTGCAGGTCACGATCCGAGAAAAGTTGCCTCATCCTTAAATTTCTTTAATTGTATGGATTTTGAACATCTCCGTTCATACACTGGCTGGAAGTCTTCCAGAGTGTTCTTTCGCCACTATGCGAAGCAAGTAGAGGAACTAAAGAGATCTGTGGTAGCAGTGGGTCGCGTCGTTAACCCTACTGTTTAACTCTGCGAGGAACAGTGGTTTTAATTGGGACGATTAATTCCAGGATGAATGTGTAGTTACATACGGTACTACAAACTAAGTGAGGGCACTGAGTTGCCCACGTAGACTGTTCCATTTCCAAAGGTGAACCTAGCATAAGTGCAGACATGTGTGCCGAGCGTTTTTTAACGCTAATGGGAATGGCATCAGGCCAACGAGTGGAGCTGTCGATGACGGTAAACAGGTAACGATGTCCTTGTGATGTGGGTAGGGGGCCTGCAACGTTGACGTGAATATGTGCGAAACGACGCTGAGGTTGAGGAAAGGTGCCCACTCCTGAATCCGTGTGTCGATGTACTTTGGAAGTTTGGCAACAAGTACAGGCGCGGACCCAATCCTTAGCATCCTTAGAAATGCCGTGCCAAATGAACTTTGCCTGCAGCAACTGTGCAGTAGAACGGCATGAGGGATGTGAAAGGCTGTGGATGAAATCAAACACCTGTCGGCGCATGGGAGCAGGAATCCAAGGTCGCGGTCTACCAGTACTGAGGTCACAGAGGAAGGTGGTGTTGGAGTCTTCGAGGGAAAAGTCTTCCCAACGGAGGGACGTGCAGGATGTCCTACAAGCTTGATACTCTGGATCCTGTCATTGGGCTTCAGCCAGGGCATTGTAATCCAATCCCAGTTGAACGGCAGCCAACGTGTTTCTTGACAGGGCATCGGCAACGGGATTCATTTTCCCAGGGAAGTATTGGAGGGTGCAATTGTATTCAGCCACGGCGGAGAGATGTCGGCGTTGTCGGGAGGACCAGGCGTCAGACTGCCATTGAAGGCGTGCACCAGAGGCATGTGGTCTGTGCGAATGACGAAGGGCGTACCTTTTAAGAAATGGCGAAAGTGACGGACAGCCAAGTGCACCGCCAGCAATTCTCGATCGAAGGTAGAATAACCCGATTCTGCCTTGGACAGTTTTCTGCTGAAGAAGGCCAATGGGCGGGGCGAGCCTCTGACCACCTGCTCAAGTACTGCACCAATAGCGACGTCGCTGGCATCGCTGGAGAGAAGGAGAGGGGCGTGTGGGATAGGAAAAGTGAGAGCCGCAGCAGTTGATAGGGCCTTCTTTGCATTGCAGAAGGCTGCTTCTTAAAGGGGACCCCACTTCAGGTCCTTTGGCTTGCCCTTGAGGGAGGCGTAGAGGGGAGCAAGAGTGGCGGCAATGGCTGGCAGAAAACGGTGATAATAGTTGGTCATGCCCAAGAATTCCTGCAGAGCTTTGACGGTCGAGGGCGCAGAGAAGTTCAGAACGGCTGCTACCTTCTCAGGGAGGGGATGGACTCCTTCAGAAGTGATACGGTGCCCTAAGAACGACACTTCGTTGGCGCCAAAGGTACACTTGTCGTATCGGACTACAAGGCCGTTTTGTTACAGGCGGTCGAGCACGATGCGCAGGTGACGGAGGTGTTCTTCTTTTGAGAAGGAGAACACAAGTATGTCGTCCACATAACATACACAGAAAGGGAGGTCCCCTATGATGCCATCCATGAGACGTTGAAACGTTGCCCCAGCATTACGAAGGCCAAAACAGGAGTAATTGAAGGTGTATGTACCAAACGGAGTGATGATGGCGGTCTTGGGGATGTCTTCTGGGTTCTTAGGCACCTGATAATATCCTTTCAGGAGATCGAGCGTAGACAAAACCTTCGCTTGTGCAGGTAGGAGGTCACGTCGGCAATGTTTGGGAGGGGGTAGTGATCCGGTTCTGTTTGCATGTTCAGGCGCCTGTAATCCCCACACGGACGGAGGGAGCCGTCTTTCTTCAGAACGATATGTAAGGGTGACGACCAGGGGCTGGATGCCTTTTGGCAAAGGCCCATTTCCTCCATTTCAGCAAACGTCTGTTTGGCGGCTGCCAATCGTTCCGGTGCCAGATGTCTGAATTTTGTGAAGACTGGAGGTCCTGTCGTCTTGATATGGTGATAAATACCGTGGATGTTTGGCAAAGTTCTGGACGGAAAACTTCCGGGTACGAAGTGAGGACGCGGGCGTAGGCATTCGTGGGTGCTCTGATGTGGAAAGCGAGGTTAGAGGGGGCGGGTTGAAGAGGTGTCGACAAGTACGAGTCTGCGTTGACCAATCGGCGGTGGGCGACATCGACCAGAAGGTGGAAATGAGAGAGGAAATCCGCACCGAAGATTGGCATTGTGACGTCAGCAACGAGAAACTTCCAATTGAATTTACCATTTCCGAACGATAATGTGAGGTTCTCGTAACCGTTGGTGGGTATCGCAGATCCGTTGACAGCTACCAAGCTGACGTTGGCAGGTGTAGAAAGACTACGTCGTGCCTTGAAGAGTTTTCCTTGGCAAAAGAGAACTAAAAGCTCTCTGTCAACCAAAAATCGCACGGCCATTCCTGCATCCTGTAAAAAGAAAAGATTAGAAACATGGGAGGCCACCGCCACAAGCGATGGCCTACTTACACGCTTTTTGGCCATTGACAATCCTTGGAACATTTCTTCGCTGTTGCCCCGAATCTGAAGTGGTAGTAGAAAAACTACGGCGGATGGAAGGTAGTAAGTGGCTGTAGAAGTCGTTCGTTGGGGTGCGAGCGATTGGTGGGTGGGTGGGCGGCTTTGTCGCCACTTCGGCATGTCACGGCATTCATGTCAGCTTCGGTTGACGTTCAATAGGCATCCTCGTCGTCAGGGGTAGAGGAGTTGATGGAGGTCTTGAAGTGGCTGTCCATAAGGGCGTCGGCTTTGGTCATCAAGTCCTTTATGGGTAAACTATCGACATCGGGTATGGCAGCGCGTACAGGTTCGGGTAAACGGCGTATCCAAAGGGCACGAAGTATTTTCATCTCACAAGGAGAGCCGTCTGGGGCAGGTTGAAGGCGAGCGATACTGGTCATTTCCCTGAGAGCAAGCGAAGCCCTTTGGTCCCCCAACGGTTGTTGCGAGAGCTGAAAAAGCTTTGCTATACGGGCAGCTGGCGACGGCGAGTACTGCTGCAGAAGGTATGTTTTGAGGGCGTCATACGCTATTGGGGTGTCTCCTTGTTCACAAAGCCAGTCGGATATTTCTGGGAAGGTGTCCTCGGGTATCGCAGCGAGAACATAATCCGCTTTGGTGGTTGAGCGAGTCACGCCCCTGATACAAAACTGGACTTCTGCACGCTGAAACCAAGCAAACGCCTCTCCGCTGGCAATCGATGAAAGTTTGAATGGAGCTGCCGCAGCACCAACTGCTGTAGACTCCGTCATAGTACCAACGATGAAGGGGCGAGGGGGTGGGGTTGGAAGGTGGTGGGAGCGAGTAGACTTCTGGGGTCACCAATGTGAAGGGCCGAGAGAGGAGTTGTGAACTCAAAGGCAGGATGCAATCAACTGAGTTGTTTATTAAGGAAAACACTCCTTTATATACAAAACCTCAAGGCAACAGGACATAACCTGTTCGAGAGACAGACAATGTTACCGAGCAAAACCGGAGACATGATCATTCAGGTTCTTTTTAGTGTGAGGGAAGAGCGCAGATACAAGCATAATATATACAAAATAATTATGTACAATGTGTGACACACGATTGGTACACTAGTTTTTCCAAGATAAGAAAAATTGCTACTGATATTTGCCTTTTATTTCTTGTATATAAAACTAGAAAGAATGAAGGTACGAAAATATTTTATAAGGTAAAATTAGTTGTAAAAAAGTCAAAAACATCATCTTTCTACCATTTCATTAACGTTATCCAGAGTCATCTCACTTAAAAAAAAAAAAAAAAAAAAGTTGTGACTACAGATCGAAAGAAGGTATTTAAAAGTTGCCTTGAAAGATTAATTACTATTGTGTTATAAGTAGTATCCTATATTCAGGATCTAATATATATATATATATATATATATATATATATATATATATATATCCTAATGATCTAAAAATATATTTGTGCGAGTCTTGGGGTTCTCTTGCTTGAGGGTACACCCGGGCACACTATTTTATCTTATTTTTCTTCCTTTCGTTTGTAAAATTTTTCATAGTTTATATAGGAAAAGGTTATTTTAATGTTTTTACTGTTCTTAATTTTTTTTTATTTTTTTTGGTTTCCTTTACTCACTGGGTTATTTTCCTTGCTGGAGTTTTGGGGCCTAGAGCATCCTGCTTTCTTAACTAGGGTTATAGTCTAGTAAGTAATAATAACAATATCAAAAGAGTACACTAATCAATACATTGACTGTCCTCTGGTTTAATTCGGGCTACATGATAAACTGGTTGATGAGGATTGTACAAAAACAATATTAATTACCAAAAATCCAAACGTAAATTTATCCTCCAACTAATGTAAGGTCCTTGGGATTCTTGTCTCATAGGGATAATGGATCCCATGATATGTATACATACAAGTATCATCACCTCTTAATCCTAATGACTCAAAGAGTCTCCCTTAGATTTCGCCAATCGTCTCTATCGTGAGCTTTGAAATCAATACCTCTCCATTCATCATCTCCTTCTTCACGCTATAGTCCTCAGCTATATAGGCCTAGGCCTTCCAACTCTTTTAGTGCCTTGTGAGCCCAGTTAAAAGTTTGGTGACACTAAGGAACAAAAAATGAAGTTTTGACTTTTTCCTCTCATGGCTTGATACATGTATTGTAATTGTGATGTGTTATTTGTCGTGAAGTTCTATTCACGTGTGAAAATGTTAGGGTCAAAGGATTCCTCAGTTTTGTTCATCATCGCCAATGATGAACAAGGCAGCAAAAATATTATGTATAGCTAAGTATTGTGATAAATTTGTGATAACAGGAGGAATAATATTAATTATAATGAATAAAGAGATGGTTTGAATACATCCCGGATGAAGCCGGGTAAAAAGGTAGTATATATATATATATATATATATATAGATATAAATATATATATATATATATATATATACATATATATATATATATATATATATGTATATATATATATATATATATATAAATAAACATATATATATATATATATATATCTATATATATATATATATATAAATATATATATATATATATATATTATTATATATATATCTATATATATATATATATATATATATAAATATGTATATATAGTATATATATACATATATATATATATATATATATATAGATATATATATATATATTTTTGGGCTCAAGCCATGTCGTCCTGATGGAAGTTCCTTAAAGGCAGCTTCCTAGGGTATATTACAACTATGGCGATATTCCCAGAGAATGTACCTTCAGGTACCCAGAATTCTAACTCCTGGAGCGAGTATCCCTAAAAAAGACCTTAGGGATATCGTAAATATCAGTGGACGTATTCTTGACACGCCTCATAGCAATCTATACCCCGAATAGAGTTAACACTTCGTAGGGGTCAAATGGCAAGAAAATGAAAACGATAAGAAAGGGGGGAGCCGTTCGTAAGGCATCTCTCCTCCCCGTTTCGAAAGCGTGCCCTGCGCCGCTTGCGGCGCCATCTATATTCCTTTTTGCGTAGCTCTACGACTCGGTGTTTTGTTCCTGTTTTCTACCAAATCTTGGAATTTCTCGTGTTATAATGCTTTCTCCAACTTCTTCTGCCTCGGATAAGTTGAGTACTATTTCTTTTATGTATAAATGTAGGCTCTTGGTTAAAATTAAAGTAATTTAAAAGAGTTATCTTTGATACAAGAGCTGTTGCCTGCTGGAGGCATCATGGATGCTGTCGCTCGCTAGAATAGGATTTATTTGTTAGCAAGAGCGACGTTCCCAGCCCCCTTTGCGCTTAAATATTAGCTAATTAGCTTATTTAGGAATTCTGTTATGATGCGTTAGTAATGTGCCTGGCGAAGTTTTGCCTAGGCTGCCAACACTAGTCTTCGTAGGCTAGCGGTTGGCCTATGTACTTCCTGCATGATAATTAGTCTTCCAAGTGTGATTTTATTGTTTTAAGCGTTAGGCAACGTTATACATATAAGCCCTTTTCGAGTACCTTCCAAGATAGTATTGGTGTGAGTTTCAGTGAATTAGGTAATCGATTCTCTTAGTGCCTAGGCTAGGTTGTCTTAGGTCATTATAATATTATCTGTTTGCCCGTTTGCCCCCTTCTCTTCGGGAAAGGGCAAACCCTTTCCCTCTGTTTAAGCCCTAGGCTTAACTCTAGTGGTTTGTTTGAATTAATTTTCAAATATATCTATGCTGGAGTAGTACTGTACCTTCCCGTTCCATCTGAATTGGTTCAGAGGGGGACAGTACAACAGTGTTTAGTCTGAGTCCGGGTTGGTCTGGCATGGGGCAGAGTCTCCCTTGCTGACTGACACGGGCATACGGGGTTTATCCCCCTTGGTCCACCTTGTTGGGTTCCAGTAGTGTTCCCTTCGCTCGGTGACCCCTCAGACTTGTCCTCTTGCCGTTCCGGATTCGGGATATGTTCTCTTTTCTGGAATAGCAATTCCTTCCTTGCCGTGGTTTTAGGGAGGCAGCCAGTAGTGCCGGCCTCCCCCTCGGGTCTTTCTCTGGCTGAGATGAGCTGTCTTAGTGGGGAATGACCCTTAACCAAGGCAAGGTTGGATAGGACCCTCTGTCCTTCCCTTCTATTTTCCGTTCCTTTGTGTCAGTCGTCCGCATCCGTACCTAGCCTAGGTTAGGATGGGGAACTGACGTGGTCTCCTGTCGGCCGGCAGAGTGTGCCGACCGGCAGAGACCCTTCCTTCGAGTGCTGCCCGGTCCTTTCTTGGTCCCTCCATCGCTGCCGTCTGTAGATTCAGTAAGCAGCGGTTAGGAAGCCTGACTTAGTGTCTTCCCTTCCTTTCGGCACTCTTTCGGGTGCCGGGCACAGAGACTCATAGCCTCTTAGCCCGGCATTCATTCTGTTGTCTTCGTATGTGTTGTCCTTGCCGTCTGCCGGCCTACAGGCCGGCCGTCGGTGGGGAGGGGTGTTCTTCAGTTCTCTTGCTGTCGGTCGGCGATGGTTATATACCTTTGCCGGCCGGTCTCTTGCTCATCTGCCAGCCACTACAGTGGGGCCGGCAGCCGAGCGCTGCCTGTGTGGAGGCCAGCCGGCAAGGTTTGCTTACTGCTGCCGGCCGGCCTGCTACACTGCCCGGTTAGCCGGCCACTAAGAATGATGGCCGGCAATGCAATGCAAACCGGGTGGCTGCGGACCGGCAACCACTGCCGGCCGGTTCAGGCATGGGATCTGGAGTTCTCCCCAATAAGGGTGATCTGTTGTTGTGTAATTGAGATCTACCTTTCGAAAATCGGGGGGGGGGGGGGGTGCTGACCGGCAATGGCCGGCCGGCACACCACCCTCAGGTACTGTATCAGTCCTTTCTTTGGTGGTGTATTCAACCAAGGGAGTCCATGATATAGTAGGTTACAACACTGTCTTTTCTATCTTACTTGTGTTACTTGTGCATTCACTTGGTGGTCGCCTTACAAGGATAAAAGAGAATTCTTTTCATCCCTGACCGGAATGGTAAAAATTTTACCTTAGGTGTGAGCTACACCTAATTCCCTTTGGAAATATGCTCTCTGGTTATTCTAGTAAAGACTAACTATGTGACTTTGGCTGGTGGGCTTCCACAGGTGTTTGTGTGGGTTTCACAAGTAGGTGTCTTTCCCTTATTCTTGGTGAATACTCATTTGTTACATGTGAATTGAAATTCACTTGATATTCATGGAAATCTTTCTTCTTTTACAGGAGGAGCATCCGAAGTGTGATAGTGTCTTCTGCAATGTCCGTAGTAAGGACTTTTGCGGACATGTCTCGTGTAGGAGGCACGCTGCTTGCGCAGCCTCCAATGATGACCATCGTTACTGGGATCCGCAGGTATGTGCTGTATGTACTAACCTGCTATCAGAGGCTTTTGAATCCCCTAGGTCGGCGGAGTCAAGAGATGCAGCGAGGGAGAAGCTTCGCTTATGGGGTAAGGGGTTTTCAGAAAAACACCACTGGACCTTATCTTCCTAATGAGAAGATGAGGGCATATCTTTTTCCCAAGGCTTCCGCTGATGCTGTTGTTCCCCAGCCTCGGCCGGGAGATCCCTCTCGTCCAGATCCCAGTGGAGGAGGATGTCGCTGATGCTATGCAGGACATCCAGTTGGACGACAAGATGTCTGACTTGTCCGATCGTGCGGAACAGGATCTCCTCGCAGAAGGCGAGGAGGAGGATCGAGATCCTATTGCCGTGGAGGAAGAGGTTCCCGTATCTTCAGACGTGCCGGTTCAGGTCCCTGAACCTATCCCCTCTACCTCGTCCGCTCTTCCAGCAGAGCTAGGACAGGCTCTCTCTTCCATCGTTGGTATGATCCAACAGATGCAGAGGGAGAATAATCAGAAGGCCGCTACTTTGGAGCTCCAGATGCAGAAGATCACAGCATCACGTGGACCTCCAAAGAAGCTCAACGTGAAGGACCTTCCTCTGTGCTCGGATGCCAACCCGTGGAGATATGCCGAGCACATGCCGATGACGATTGGGAAGATCGTCATGTCGGAGAAACTGGGATCAATTCCCCTTGAGGAGGTGGAATTCTGGCCCAGTAGAGGGGCCTACCCGGACTGTTATGTCCGTTTGAAGAAGGAGCCGGCCTCGAAGGAGGAGACGGAACCAAAGGAGGTGATTATCCTAGATCACTCCAAGGCTCAAGCCACTTTATCAGCTGCATTGAAGGAGAGGGGGTTCTCAAACTCTAAAGTTGCCGCTTTGAGTAAGAAGCACCCCTCCTTCGTATCCTCCCCGGCTAGGGCCTTCCCCTTTATGCAAAAGGGGGTTCGCGGCCGTCTTGAAGGCGGTTGAAGCTGGCAAGCCATGTCCATCTCTGGAGGAATGCAAACCTCTTTCGTTGGCATTGCCCTGGACAATAAGGACTGGAAGGAGGTGCACCTTACTTTCTCGGTTGGGAAGTTGGACGCCGACATTGCTGGTCAGCAGTTCGGCGAAAACCTTCCCAAGTTGTTGGAATTCCTCCTACGGAAGGAATTGGACACTAAGGAGCGCCTGGCAGCCTCGATGTCTCTCCAGACCAACATGGAGACGATGGCTAGCGACCCCAAGATGCCGGAGATGTTCATGGTAATGGCCAAGATCCATCTGGCCACGGTGACTAAGGACCTTTATTGCTTTGTTAAAGCAAGGAGGGCCTGTAGGGAGTTTGTGTTCGCCTCGGCCACAGTGAGGCATGAACCCAAGAGGCTCATTTCATCCAGCATCTGGGGTAAAGATCTCTTTCCCAACGACGTGGTCAAAGAGGTCGTGGACAAGGCAGCCCACTGAGAACCGCAATCTTCTCCTGAAGTGGGGCCTGTCCCTTAAAAGGAAGTCTTCTCCGGATGAGGGCCCTCAGCCGAAAGGAAAGGCGAAGAAATCAAGGTTTTTCCTCCCGTCCAGCCAAGCCTTTCAAACCACAAAGACAGCAGCAGCAGCAGCCAGCTTTGCCTCCGGTACCACAACTGGTAGCCCCAGACCCCGACCACCTTCCAATGGGTACCCCAAGCCATGTCATCAGCTTCCCCGGCATTCAATCCCGTGTTCGAGGGACAATCAACCACGTTTCGTGCAAGACCCAGAGGGGCAGCCAGAGGTTCGGCAAGACGCCCCTCTAGGGGACGAGGATTCAGAGGTGGTCGCGGCCAGGGAGGCAAGACTGCAGGACAGTCAAAGTGAAGTGTCGCCGGTAGGTGGGAGACTTCAGTATTTCCGGGATCGCTGGACCTTCGATCCCTGGGCCCACAGCCTTCTCAAAAATGGACTGGGTTGGAGTTGGTACAGTACTCCGCCCCAGTGCCCTCAATTTTTCCAACACTCCACCCCCGTTTTGGAGGAGTACATCCAAGATCTGTTGGAGAAAAAGGTGATCCGGAGGGTAAAGTCCATCAAGTTTCAAGGGAGGCTGTTTTGTGTTCCCAAGAAAGACTCGGGGAAACTCAGAGTCATTCTGGACTTGTCACCACTCAACAAGTTCATAGTGAACCACAAGTTCAAGATGTTAACGTTACAACACATAAGGGCCTTACTGCCCAAGAGGGCATATACCGTCTCCATCGATTTGTCAGACGCATATTGGCACGTTCCAATAAGTCGCCGTCTCTCCCCCTACCTAGGATTCAAGCTACAACAAAAACTTTATGCTTTCAGAGCGATGCTCTTCGGGCTAAACATAGCCCCAAGGATCTTTACGAAGCTTGCGAGCGCAGCGCTCAAACAGTTACGCCTAAAAGGGTTCCAAGTAGTAGCCTACCTGGACGATTGGTTGGTGTGGGCAGCATCCAGAGCAGAATGCCTGCAAGCTTCCCTACAAGTGATTCAGTTCCTGGAATATCTAGGTTTCATGATCAACAGAAAGAAGTCTCGTCTTTCTCCAGCTCAGAGGTTCCAGTGGTTGGGAATTCACTGGGATCTAGTGTCACACCGTTTTTTCCATTCCGATGTCAAAGAGGAAGGAAATAGCGGGGTCTGTCAGGAGACTTCTAGGTTCCGAGAAGATATCAAGACGCGAACAGGAGAGGGTTTTGGGCTCTCTTCAGTTTGCATCAGTAACAGACCCAGTGCTAAGAGCACAGCTAAAAGATGCAGCGGCAGTATGGAGAACCTTTGCATCGAAAGAGCGAAGGGACTTGAAGAGACCGGTCCCACTTCGACTACGTTCTCTTCTCAGACCGTGGTCTCAAGCCAGTCGTCTAAAGAGGTCTCTACCTCTTCAGCCATCCCCCCCGTCAGTGACAATCCACACAGACGCCTCAAAGGTAGGGTGGGGGGGGTCACTCCCATCGGAAAAAAGTGCAAGGGACCTGGTCCAAGCTATTTGGGACTTTTCACATAAACTTTCTAGAAGCTATGGCAGTGCTTCTTACCCTGAAGAAAGTATCCCCACGTCACTCGATCCATGTAAGGTTGGTACTGGACAGCGAGGTGGTAGTGAAATGTCTGAATCGGCGGGGATCGAGATCCCCACCTCTCAACCAGGTAATGTTAGCCATATTCCGACTGGCGGAGAAGAAGAAGTGGCACCTGTCGGCAGTTCACCTTCAAGGAGTCCGGAATGTGACCGCGGACGCTCTATCCAGGGTTGCTCCGATAGAGTCAGAATGGTCCCTAGACGCAGGATCATTCTCCTTCATCTTGAGACAAGTCCCAGAACTGCAGATAGACCTCTTCGCGACGAAGGACAACAAGAAGCTGCCGAAATATGTGTCCCCATACGTGGACCCCTTGGCGGAAACAGTAGATGCGATGTCCCTCGATTGGAACAGATGGTCCAGGATCTACCTGTTTCCCCCTCACAATCTGATGTTGAGGGTCCTCAACAAACTGAGATCCTTCAAGGGGAGTAGCAGCAATAGTGGCCCACAAGTGGCCCGAACAGTGTATGGTTCCCTCTAGCTCTGGAACTACGACTGAAGTTTCTATCACTCCCGGACCCAGTTCTGTCCCAGCAACTCCAGAAGTCGACTGTCTACGCTTCATTACAGAAAACCTGAACCCTGCAGCTCATGATTTTCTCTCCCTAGCGGTGAAAAAAACGGTTCGGAATCTCAAAAGATAGCATCGACTTCCTGGAAGAATACAAGTGTAAGTCTACTAGGAGGCAGTACGAATCTGCATGGAAGAAATGGGTAGCCTTTGTCAAAGACAAGAACCCACAAGAGATCTCTACAGAGTTCTGCCTATCCTTCTTCATTCACCTCCACGGACAGGGGCTGGCGGCTAACACAATTTCTACATGTAAGTCAGCTCTGACAAGACCCATTCTATATGCCTTCCAGGTAGACCTCGCTAACGAGATGTTTGATAAGATCCCGAAGGCCTGTGCTAGGCTTAGACCATCAGCTCCTCCAAAGCCTATATCGTGGTCGTTAGACAAAGTCCTTCATTTTGCCTCATTACTGGATAATGAGGAATGTGCATTGAAGGACCTGACTCAAAAAGTGATCTTCCTTTTTGCCCTTGCTTCTGGGGCCAGAGTTAGTGAGATTGTGGCCCTCTCGAGAGAGGAGGGCCGAGTTCAGTTCCTGGATGGGGGAGAACTGAACCTGTTTCCGGACCCTACGTTTCTCGCTAAGAACGAGTTGCCCACCAACAGGTGGGGTCCCTGGAGAATCTGCCCTCTGAAAGAAGATGCATCTCTATGTCCCGTAGAATGCCTAAAGGTCTATCTTCGTAGAACTTCAGACTTCCATGGGGGCCAACTATTCAGAGGAGAAACATCGGGCTCGAATTTATCTTTAAATCAGCTTAGGCGGAAAATTACATATTTTATTCGCAGAGCGGATCCTGACAGTTCACCCGCAGGTCATGATCCGAGGAAAGTTGCTTCATCCTTAAACTTCTTTAACTTCATGGATTTTGAACACCTTCGTTCATACACTGGCTGGAAGTCTTCCAGGGTATTCTTTCGCCACTATGCTAAGCAAGTGGAGCAGCTAAAGAGGTCTGTGGTAGCAGTTGGTTGCGTCGTTAACCCTGCTGTTTAACTCTGCGAGGAACAGTGGAATCATTTGGGACTTTGATTCTTGGGTGAGTGGTTAGTTATATGCCTTGATATAACTAGTAGTGAAGGCTCTGAGAGCCCACAGTGACTGTTCCAGCGTTATGGTGATGTTAGCACAAGT
>NC_090736.1:37216542-37219042 GCF_036898095.1 Palaemon carinicauda
AAAATATGGTTGTTTTGGAGAGAGAGAGAGAGAGAGAGAGGAGAGAGGAGAGAGAGAGAGAGAGAGAGAGAGAGAGAGAGAGAGGAGAGAGAGAGAGAGAGAGAGAGAGAGCCTTACCTTATTGCCTTATTTTTTGTTTGGGTTCCCCCAGGTCCCTCAGTGTGAGGCACCTCGTATATCCACCAGAGAGTTGCTAATGCATCTTCCGGTGTACTTTGCATCTTCCAGTTTTGGATGGTCTAGGATGCATCTTTGGTATTTATCGAGCTTATTCTTAAACACGTCTACGCTCACTCCTGATATATTTCTTAGATAAGCTGGCAGCACATTAAATAGTCGCTGCATTATCGATGCTGGTGCGTAGTGGAATAACGTCCTGTGTGCCTTCCTTAGTTTTCCTGGTATATTTTTTGGCATTATTAATCTACCTCGGCTTGCTCTTTCTGATATTTTTAGCTCCATGATGTTTTCAGTAATTCCCTCTATTTGCTTCCATGCTTGTATTATCATGTAGCGTTCTCTTTTCCTTTCTAGACTGCATAGTTTTTAAATTTGCAGTCTTTCCCAGTAGTCAAGGTCCTTAACTTCTTTTATTCTAGCAGTATAGGACCTTTGTACACTCTCTATTTGTGCAATATCCTTTTGGTAGTGTGGGTACCATATCACTTTGCAGTACTCGATTGTACTACGTGCATAAGTTTTGTAAAGCATAATCATGTGTTCAGCTTTTCTTTTTTTTAAGTGTCTGAATAACATTCCCATTTTTGCTTTTCATTTAGCCAACAGTGTTGCTATTTGGTCGTTGCATAACATATTCCTATTTAACATTACACCAAGGTCTTTAATTGCTTCCTTGTTTGTGATTGTTTCGTTATTAGGTCCCTTGTGTGCATTTACCATTCCTTTTGTTTCCATAATTCATTGATTCAAATTTATCAGAGTTAAATTCCTTCCTATTTATCTCCGCCCGTTCATATATTTTGTTTAGATCTCTTTGTAGTGAGTTCCTATCTTCATCATAAGTAATTTCTCTACTTATTCTTGTGTCATCGGCGAAACTTCTCACTACAAAGTTTTTAATATAACAGTCTATGTCTGAGATCATAATAACAAACAGCAGTGCAGCTAAAACCGTACTTTGTGGCACGCCAGATATTACCTAAGTTTCATCCGATTTCTCGTCATTTGCAACCACTATCTGTTTTCTGTTTTGCAGGAATTCTTTTACCCATTTTTCCTATCTTTCCCACAATATTATGCTTTCTCATTTTTTTCTCTGATATATTATGGTCTACCTTGTCAAAGGCTTTTGCAAAATCTAGATAGATCACATCTGTGTCTTTTTCATTTAGCATATTTTTGTATATGTTTTCATAGTGTGCTATCAGTTGGGTTTGTATACTTTTTCCGGGCACAATACCGTGTTGACCTATATTAAACATATTATCTTTAACCAAATGATCCATTATTTTCTTTTTTATTACCCTCTCATACACTTTCATAATATGTGATATTAGACTAACAAGTCTATAATTGCTTGCCTCTAGTCTTGATCCACTTTTGAAAATAGGGGCTATATAAGCTAATTTATGTTTAAAATATATCTCGCTCAAATTCGCGATAGTGTTTGCAGTTTTTTTTTTTTTCAGCAAAATGGCTGGAACTCCATCTGATTCGGCTTCTGATCCATTTTTAATTTCGTTTATAACCTTGACAATATCTGTTTCAATAATATCTATATCCGTTATATATTTAACATTTTCTTCTCTCATTTCTGTTTCATTATTTTCATTCGCAATTCTTGGCGTGAGCTCACTCTTATATTTTTCTGCTAATATGTTGCATATTTCCTTTTTTTCATTCGTTAGCCGTCCTTCAATTCTTAGAGGGCCTATTTCTAATCTCCCTTTATTCATCTTTTTTGCATAGGGGTAAAGTACTTGGGGGTTTCTTTTTATATTTGAAGTGTCCTTTCTTCTAAGTCCCTTTTTCATTTTCTTTCGATTGTATAATCTTTTGTTCTGCATTTTCTATCTTACATTTTATTTCCATCATTTTCCACATTTTTTTTTTTTTGCAAGATTTTTCTTCTACTTTCTAATTTCCTGAAATAAGATCCTTCTGTCTCTTGGTATGCATGTCTTTTGCTTATTGTTTTTTAGGTACATATTTTTCAACAATTTTCTCCAGTAATTTTTTACAGTATGTCCGTATTTACTGAATATTATCACTTTAAAAATTTTTTTTTTCATTCTTTATTCAGTTCTTCATATATTTCTGACCATTTTATATTCTTACTATAAAAATTATATTTTCCATATCCTTCCCAATGTTCAGTGCTTTGATTAATTCTGTGATCACTTGCTTTGGAATGGACTATTAATTCTATGACATTATGGTCTGAAATTCCCGTGTTATACACTTATTTATTTAACATAATTCACCTCATTCACAAATACTAGGTCTAGGACATTTTCATTTCTTGTTGGAATGTTGCTTA
>NC_090736.1:37224042-37229042 GCF_036898095.1 Palaemon carinicauda
CTTTGCAGCCCCCCCCCCCCCCAGAGATTAGTTCACCAAACGTTCAGCAGGGCTCCACAGGGCACTTGATGTGTTGAAAGACCCAGGCCTACATGGCCGAGGATTATGAAGCGCGAAGTAGGAGATGATGAATGAAGAAGTATTGAATTAAAAGCTCAAGATAGAGACGACTGGCAAAATCTAATCGAGTGCCTTGCGTCAATAGGCGTAGAAGGGGATGATGATGATGATAGCATATACAAATGCACTTATGTAAAAACCATCGTCATAAATATATTTTTTATATTTTCCATTTATTGTTCTTAAGGATAATTTGGTAAACGATATAAATCCCACATAAAGAAAGTCTGCGGATGTGTCCAAAATTTTCCTTGGTGGATTTATGATTATTTTTTCTTTGGCAGCAAGGGAAAGGTTGAAAACGGAGGCAGCTTTAACATATCATTATAGAGATTAGAATCTCTCTCCGTGAAAAAATCAGGAAAAACTTGATTAACTTCGACTCACTTGAAGTTTTTCATTTCCATTAGAAGCCGAGATTTTCTTTAATGATTTTCTGTGCTTTCGTTTCCATTGCATTTTCTCAATTGGAGTTTCTCCAGCGAACCTTTTAGCCTCCTCATTTATTTGATTCTCCAAAGATATATTGAAGTGAGAGAGATGCTATTTATTCCTATTCTTTTATGTATTTTATGAGAACGTTTATGTACATGCAACCATTTTTTTTTCACAAGTTATTTAAGTGATATAAAATCAACTTTTAACATCGAAGGGTACCGCATACAGCTGTAGAATGAAAATCCTTTATATTCAATTTACCAAACAATTCTTTGAATTTATATTACTACTGTAAAGAATAAAGAGAGTTTAACTGACTCTGGCAAATTAATATATAAAAACGTTTTACGTCTTATCAAATGAAACCCTTATGAAATATTTTAAATGTTATTTGCGGGGACCTGAGATCTTTGTCCCAGCTCTTCAGGTGATTAGCACTTTAAGAATCCACTTAGCAACGAATGCTGGTTTTATATATTCCAGGAATCAAATTACCATCACTGTCATCGTCTTAATTTTCTCTGACATTTTCTTAGGAAATCTGGGGTTTTATTTGCGATGTTTATTAGGAAAGGAAATTGTCGCTTGAGGTGTGATGCATCTTGAGAGAGAGAGAGAGAGAGAGAGAGAGAGAGAGAGAGAGAGAGAGAGAGAGAGAGAGAGAGAGAGAGAGATGATGTAGGAAAATGAGGGAAAGATGATTATTAGCGAGGATACAGAGAGAGAGAGAGAGAGAGAGAGAGAGAGAGAGAGAGAGAGAGAGAGAGAGAGAGAGATGATGTAAGAACAATGAGGGAAAGATGATTATTAACTAGGATACAGAGAGAGAGAGAGAGAGAGAGAGGAGAGAGAGAGAGAGAGAGAGAGAGAGAGAGAGAGAGAGAGCTCTGTGACGAGCCGAGAGAAGGTTGAAAGCAACTGAGTAACTTTATTACAGAACATCTGTTTTTTATATACATAAACTCCAGGCCAAAAAGGCACAAAAGACATAACCGCACCGGTTAACAGTTAACGGTGGAGAAAAACTGATTTCAGTTTCTTATCAGTGCAAGGGGAGAGCGAAGATACAAGCATAATATATACACAAAAAGAAATGTCGTTACTATGTACAATTGTGTGACACACGGTTGGTACACTTAGATTCAAAAGTCCGCCGACGCTCAGAGAGAATCGCTCGTCAGAGTCCTCTAGTGTTACCATGATAAAACAAATAAAGAGTTGCATTTCTTACTACTTCTTAGGAGATAGGCGGAGCCTTGTCCAAGCTCAGCGAACGCTGGAAAATATTACAATCTTGTAGCCATATTTATGCTGTGGTATCATTTGACATCTCAACTATCCAATACAAATACACAAAACACACACACATTACATATATATATATATATATATATATATATATATATATATATATATATATATATATATATATATATATATATATATATATATATATATATATATATATATAGAATCTGTATAAGCATGTAGAAATTAATGGAGTAGCATAACTTAATAATTCCTTCCGTTAACAGCTACATTATATTGTTCGGGATCTGACATTAGTCTTGTTCCAGTTTCGTTTATGGCTCGATGCTGTAAAGTATTCATAAAAAACGCCATATATGAGTTATACGAGCCTTGAGGACATTCAGAGAGAGAGAGAGAGAGAGAGAGAGAGAGGAGAGAGAGAGAGAGGAGAGAGAGAGAGATTACAGTATTGGTCCCCATATAAATTGATTTCTAGACATTCATGTATATCAGGAGAAATTTTCGCTTGATATTGTAATGTTTACAATAAAAATTATTGTATTAGGCTTCTAAAACCTTTTAGAATGCTAAATTGATAGCTTAAGCCTCTCATAGGCTTTAGATATTCATAGTTATGAACATTTTGGAATACATAAGGATACTTTACTGAAACATATTTCCCAAGTCATTCAGATTTAAGGGGATGTGACATCTCAGTCTTTAGTTCGCAACCCACTTGCCCTTTATTCATAAAAGTTTTTACTTTTCCTTTCCCGCCCGTATTTGTGGCTAAGAACGTTTGGCATTGACATTTAAACTAGAATTTTAAATATATTCTCTAAAATCTTTGCTGTGTTATTCAATCTTTATTACAAGAGCTTTAATTTGCTTGATAATTACTGAGGCCCTATGACAAATTGGAGATAGTTATCACCGAGTAGCGATAACGGAATTATTTTGTTAGACTTAAATGCTCATCCACATAATGGTAGATTTTGGAACAATAATAGCTTTAATTAGAGAGTCGTTGTCTTATGAGTGTTTGAAGGACTCGTTAGAAAGAAATCTTATACCAACATTTGTCCGCCTCGAAGTTATACTATTTAGTTACTATAGATCATTATGTTCTGTAGTCCTCCATATACCACATGTTTTCCAATTAATATGCTCATTACGAAAGTACTCTGTAGGATAATTTAGCCGTTTGCTTAAAAATCAACCAAGATATTTTCGTTAACTTGAATAATTATAAAGAAATGTGATTGAAATTGTATAAAAAAGGTGAGTGAATTAGTGCTCAAAATGCCTTATTTTCTAATCCAGTCAAGGAAT
Source organism: Palaemon carinicauda (assembly GCF_036898095.1). Lineage (NCBI taxonomy): Eukaryota > Metazoa > Arthropoda > Malacostraca > Decapoda > Palaemonidae > Palaemon > Palaemon carinicauda. The sequence continues at coordinate 37,227,184 of NC_090736.1, forward strand.
ATCTCGTTTGGCTTCACACAAATTTCGAAAGGGTCCAGGTTGGAATGGTCAAGTGCAGGTGTTTCTTGTTGCCGCTCAGGAGAGATTTCTTTTCTGGAGGGATAGTGAGAAACTAGGAACTAGAATTGACGGCCTTAGATGAATACCGGCGAAAAAGGCAATTTTTCTTTAAAATGTTGAGGATGTTTAATAAACGAATGAATAAAGAATGAATGAAAGGAACACAAATAGGAACTTGATCATGGAGACTTACGCCTATTTGAATAACGATCATTAGAAGTCAGCGTAATCAATCTACGTAATTTTCTGAAGATAAAGCTACTAGTAATTACATAATCACTGATAACTTACAGCCAAGGTATTAGTGTAGGAAATCATTTTGTGCTCATGCCCCCCCCGCGCTTATATTTTTTTGGAAAATTAGAGAATATATTACGGGAAAATTAGTATTTCTTACTTTCATTACAAAATCTTGGAAAATTATGTTGTTCTGAGGACAAGAGACATTTATATATGATTTATCAATAAAGCAAATATCTAAAAGGTTTTGCTAGAATGTAATAGTGGTTTCATTTACCGCTATACAATTCCTTTTCGATTCAATAAACTAAATTCTGATTGTATTCAAAATGCTATGCAGTCATCAGTATTTACTATTTATTAAGCGAAGTTAATAGTTAACTTTGGTTACTAATAAACCTTAGAACAACAAAGGCTATTTATTCGGTTGCTACTAGCTACTACAAATGAACTAATTATGAATTAGGTTAGCAATATTTCATGGAACATTACCGGTTATAAAATTAGATTGAGGCAATGATACAATATTTTACAAGTTGTATCAAGAATTTCTTAACCTCTTTCCATAACCTCTAAAATACAAATGACTTCCTTGTTTCCTCAAATTCTTCATTGTCGGACTTCCCGGGGGAGGAGTAATCCGCCTCCTCTCCTAACCAACCTACCTCACCCCCCCCCCCCCCCCCCCCCCGCGCACAAACTTACCCATCCATTGAAAGTGTCTACTGGGCTCCTCAAAAGAATAGTAAAGATAATTATATATATATATATATATATATATATATATATATATATATATATATATATATATATATATACACATTTGTGTATGTGTGTGTGTTTTATGTATTTGTAGTGAATATTTGAGAGACAAATGATACCACATAATGAAATATGGTAAGTCAATTTGTAATATTTTCAAGCGTTCGCTAAGGTTGGACAAGTTTCCGCCCATTTCCTTGAAGGTAGTAAGAAGACCAACTCTTTCTTTGTTTTATCATGGTAACACTAAAGACCTCTGACAAACGATTCCCCTTGTGTGTCGGCGGACTTTTGAATCTAAGTGTACATGGCTCCCCCCCTAAAAATTTCTTCGCAGCAGCCACGAATCTGGAGTGGTAGTAGCAAAAGTGTGGCCTATGGGCAGCAGTGAGTGGCTGTAAAAGTTGTTGGTTGGGGCGAGAGCGAGTGGTGGATGATGGGTGGCTTTGTCGCTGCTCCGGTTCGTCACGGGGTAGGCGTGTGTGTCCTACGCAATTCATCGGCGTGTGTGTCCTACGACATTCATAGGCGTGTGTGTCCTACTACATTCATAGGCATGTATGTCCTACAGCATTAATGTCAGCTTCGGTTGACGTTGAATAGGTGTCCTCTTTGTCAGGAGGGGAGGCGTTGATGGAGGTCTTGAAGGTCGTGAAGTGGCTGTCCATAAAGGCGTCTGCTTTGGTTAAGTCCTTTATGAGGTAAACTATCGATATCGGGTATGGCAGCGTCTACAGGTTCGGGTAAACGGTTTACCCCAAGGGCACGAAGTAGGTTCACCTCACGAGGAGAGCCGT
>NC_090736.1:37236762-37241762 GCF_036898095.1 Palaemon carinicauda
TGACGTACATCTGCTTCAACTCCACCATTTGCTGCAACAACAGACCCAAAGTACTTAAACTGATCCACTTCCTCAAGTAACTCTCCATTCAACATGACATTCAACCTTGCACCACCTTCCCTTCTCGTACATTTCATAACCTTACTCTTACCCACATTAACTCTCAACTTCCTTCTCTCACACACTCTTCCAAATTCTGTCACTAATCGTCCAAGCTTCTCTTCTGTGTCTGCAACCAGTACAGTATCATCCGCAAACAACAACTGATTTACCTCCCATTCATGGTCATTCTCGTCTACCAGTTTTAATCTTCGTCCAAGCACCCGAGCATTCACCTCTCTCACCACTCCATCAACATACAAGTTAAACAACCACGGTGACATCACAAATCCCTGTCTCAGCCCCACTCTCAACGGAAACCAATCACTCACTTCATTTCCTATCCTAACACATGCTTTACTACCTTTGTAGAAACTTTTCACTGCTTGCAAAAACTTTCCACCAACTCCATATAACCTCATCACATTCCACATTGCTTCCCTATCAACTCTATCATACGCTTTCTCCAGATCCATAAACGCAACATACACCTCCTTACCTTTTGCTAAATATTTCTCGCATATCTGCCTTATTGTAACAATCTGAATCATACAACCTCTACCTCTTCTAAAACCACCCTGTATTTCTAAGATTGCATTCTCTGTTTTATCCTTGATCCTATTAATCATTACTCAACCATACACTTTTCCAACTACACTTAACAAACTAATACCTCTTGAATTACAACACTCATGCACATCTCCCTTACCCTTATATAGTGGTACAATACATTCACAAACCCAATCTACTGGTACCATTGACAACACAAAACACATATTAAACAATCTCACCAACCATTCAAGTACAGTCACACCCCCTTCCTTCAACATCTCAGCTCTCACACCATCCATACCAGACGCTTTTCCTACTCTCGTTTCATCTAGTGCTCTCCTCACTTCCTCTATTGTAATCTCTCTCTCATTCTCCTCTCCCATCACTGGCACCTCAACACCTGCAACAGCAATTATATCTGCCTCCCTATTATCCTCAACATTCAGTAAACTTTCAAAATATTCCGCCCATCTTTTCCTTGCCTCCTCTCCTTTTAACAACCTTCCATTTCCATCTTTCACTATCTCTTCAATTCTTGAGCCGGCCTTCCTTACTCTCTTCACTTCTTTCCAAAACTTCTTCTTATTCTCTTCATATGAATGACCCAATCCCTGACCCCACCTCAGGTCAGCTGTCCTCTTTGCCTCACGTACCTTGCGCTTTACTTCCACATTTTTCTCTTTATATTTTTCATACTTCTCTACACTATTACTCTGCAGCCATTCTTCAAAAGCCCTCTTTTTCTCTTCCACTTTTACCTTCACTCCTTCATTCCACCATTCACTGCCCTTCCTCATGCTGCCTCCAACAACCTTCTTGCCACACACATCACTTGTAATCCCAACAAAATTTTCTTTTACTAACTTCCACTCCTCTAAATTGCCAGTTTCTCTTACTTTCACTTCGTCATATGTCATTTTCAACCTTTACTGAAATTTACTTTTTACCCCCGGTTTTATTAGCTCTTCAACCCTCACTAGCTCCCTTTTACATTCACCTACTCTATTCCCCCACTCTTTTTCTACAACTAATTTTCCTTCCACCAAAAAATTATCAGACATACCGTTAGCCATACTCCTAAACACGTGGACGTCTTTCAATCTTCCAAACATTCTTTTAGTTATCAACACATAATCCATTAATGCCCTTTCTACTTCTCTTCCATTTGCCACTCTTACCCATGCATACTTATTTTTATCTTTCTTTTTGAAAAAGCTATTACTTATCACCATCTCTTGCTCAACACATATATCCACCAGTCTCTCACCACTCTCATTTTCACCTGGTACGCCATACTTCCCAGTGACACCTTTTACCTCTCCAGCGCCCACTCTAGCATTTAAATCACCCATGATAACTACATAATTCCTTCTACCCAGTCCTTCTACACACCTAGTTAATTCATTCCAGAACTCATTCCGCTCTTCTTCACTTTTCTCACTACCTGGCCCATACGCACTAACAAATGCCCAACATTCCCTACCCAACTTAACCGTTACCCACATTAACCTAGATGATATCTCCTTCCATTCCACTACTTTACCTGTCATCCATTCACTCAGCAATAAAGCCACACCCTCTCTCGCTCTTCCCCTTTCAATCCCAGACACTCTACCAGACATTTCACCAAACATCACTTCACCCTTTCCTTTTATCTTCGTCTCACACAAGGCCAATACATCCATCCTTTTATTCCTAAACATACTTCCAGATTCACATCTTTTACTCTCTATCGTACTACATCCACGCACATTCAAACACCCCAAAACTAGGGTGTGGGGAGCAGTCACTCTCCCCCAGCTCCATCTCTTTGTCGCCTCTTACGACACGCAGGGATAACGTTGGCGCTATTCTACTTTTTATATGCCCCCGCGGCCACAGGGGGCCTATATATATATATATATATATGTATATATATATATATATATATATATATATATATATATATATATATATATATATATATATATATATATATATAAATTATCTCCTCCTACACCTATTGATGCAAAGGGCCTCGGTTATATTTCGCTCTATTTTGAGCTTTAAAATCGATACCTCTCCATTCATCATCTCCCACGTCACGCTTCATAGTCCTTAGCCATGTAGGCAGGACCTTCCAACTCTTCTTGTGCCTTGTGGAGCCCAGTTAGAAGTTTGGTGAACTAATCTCTCTTGGGGAGTGCGAAGAGCATGCCCAAATCTTATCCATCTACCCCTCATCATGATCTCATCCACATATGTCACTTAAGTAGTCTCTCATATATATAGTTTCATTTCTAATCCTGTCCAGCCATTTAACTCCCGAAATTCTGCTCAGGGCTCTGTTCTCAGATCTACTGAATCTATTGGAGATTGTTGTATTGCCATGCCATGACTCATATCCGTACAGTAACAACGATCTTAGTAGGCTGATATAGAGCTTGACCTTTGTTTTATTTCAGGTGATTTGATTTTTCAAATTTTTCTTAACTTAGCCATTGCCTAGTTCGCTTTTTATCAATCTTCCATTAAACTCCAATTCTGAAGACCCTGTATTGGAGATCAAAATTCTTAAATATTTAAAGGATTCTACCTCATTAATCCTTTCTCCTTCCAATGATATTTCATCTTCCATTACATATTCCGTTCTCATCATCTCTGTCTTTCTTCTATTTATCTAGAGCCCAACCCCTTATGATATTCCATGCATTCTGGCAGCCAAGCTTTGCAAGTCATGTGGTATTTTGCTAATAAGGACAGCGTCATCAGCTTACTCTAGGTCAGCTAATTTTCTATTGGAAATCCAGTCCAATCCTTCTCCGCCATCCCCAAATATTCTAACCATTACAAAATCCATGAGGAGGATAACCAACATAGATGGCAACACATTCCCTGTTCACTGGAAATTCCTTTGACTGGACTCCACTAACATTAACTAACACCCTCCCGCCACCCATGGCGGGCCTCCCCCCCTCCCGCCAGCTCAGGCAAGCCTCCCCTCCTCCAGCCAGCCCGGGCGGGCCTTCCCCCCTCCAGACAGCCCGGGCGGGCCTCCCCCCTCCCGTCAGCACGGACGGGCCTTCCCCCCTCCCGCCAGCCTGGCCGGGCCTCCCCCCCTACCGCCAGCCCGGGCGGGCTTCCACCCCTCCCGCCAGCCCTGGGCGGGCCTCCCCCCCTCCCGCCAGCCCGGGCGGGCCTCCCCCCTCCCGCCAGCCGGGACGGGCTCCCCCCCTCCCGCCAGCCCAGGCGGGCCTTCCACCCTCCCGCTAGCCCCGGCGGGCCTCCCCCCTCCCGCCAGCCCGGGCGGGCCTCCCCCCCTCCCGCCAGATCGGGCGGGCCTCCACCCTACCGACAGCCCGGGCAGGCCTTCCTCCTCCCGCCAGCACGGGCAGGCTTTCCCACCTCCCGCCGGCCCGGGCGGGCCTTCCCCCCTCCCGCCAGCCCGGACGGGCATACCCCCTCCCGCCAGCCCGGGCACGCCTCCCCCCCGCCCGTCAGCCCGGGCGTGCCTTCCCACCTCCCGCCAGCCCGGGTGGGCCTTCCCCCCTCCCGCCAGCCCGGGCAGGCCTCCCCCACTCCCGCCAGCCCGGGCGGGCGTCCACCCCTCCCGCCAGCCGGGACAAGCCTCCCCCCCTCCCGCCAGATCGGGCGGGCCTCCACCCTACGGACAGCCCGGGCGGGCCTCCCCCCCCTCCCGCCAGATCGGGCGGGCCTCCACCCTACCGACAGCCCGGGCGGGCCTTCCTCCTCCCGCCAACACGGGCAGGCTTTCCCACCTCCCGCCGGCCCGGGCGGGCCTTCCGCCATTCCACCAGCACGGGCGGGCCTTCCCCCCTCCCGCCAGGCCGGGCGGGCATACCCCCTCCCGCCAGCCCGGGCACGCCTCCCCCCCGCCCGTCAGCCCGGGCGTGCCTTCCCACCTCCCGCCAGCCCGGGTGGGCCTTCCCCCCTCCCGCCAGCCCGGGCAGGCCTCCCCCACTCCCGCCAGCCCGGGTGGGCCTCCCCCCCTCTCGCCAGCCCGGGCAGGCCTCCCCCCCCTCCCGTCAGCACGGGAGGGCCTCCCCCCCTCCTGCCAGCCCGGGAGGGCCTTCCCCCCTCCCACTAGCTCGGCAGGCCTCCCCTTCTCCCTCTAGCCCCGGGCGGGCCTCCCCCCTCCTGCCAGCCCGGGCAGGGCCTCCCCCTCCCGACAGCCTTGGTGGGCTTACCCCCCTCCCCCCAGCCCGGGAGGGCCTCTCCCCCTCCCGCCAGCCCGGGCAGGCATCCCCCCTCCCGCCAGCCCGGGCGGGCCTCTCCCCCTCCCGCCAGCCCAGACGGGCCTTCCCCCCTCCCGCCAGCCAGGGCGGGCCTCCCCCCCTCCCGCCAGCCCG
>NC_090736.1:37251762-37255349 GCF_036898095.1 Palaemon carinicauda
GAAATGAACTATAAAAATTCCAAAGGGCAGATATCTCCAGGTATTGGAATGCACCAACTGCTGATACATTAAATACGTTCGAAATTTCTTCAATGTCTTTTACAATATAAATAATACCGTATTCTATATACCTCTATATAATTCTCTTCTGAAGCAAATACAATGCCTGTGTGCAAAGATACTTATTATTTATAAGTAATCATGAAACGCCTAATGTACTTTATAGATAGGGTAGTTTTATGAAAAAAAAGAAAATCTGCATAAGAAAAAATTTAGGAAAACAAACTATGTTGAAATAAATGAAGTATCAAACTAATAATCAATATATATATATATATATATATATATATATATATATATATATATATATATATATATATATATATATATATATATATATATATATATATATGTATATATATATATATATATATATATATATATATATATATATATATATACCTCAATATATATATATATATATATATATATATATATATATATATATATATATATATATATATATATATATATATACATATATATATATATATATATATATATATATATATATATATATATATATGTATATATATATATAAACAGTTGAATTAATGATGTATAATTACATAAATTCTCTGAATGAAAAGCCTGTAGACCACTTCATTTCCTCTTCTTATGAAAGACCCTTGGCCGTTTACATTGGACACGCCTGGAGTTTTCTTTGATCTGTGTTCATTTCCCAAATATTTCTCAATTTCCTTTTGAAAATAACAAGATTTCAAACAATCACTCTAAAATGAATACTACACTGAAATAAAAATATATAATTTGTAGTTTTCCATTTGAATCATAGACTCCTTTAAGGAAGGACTGGAACGTTAGGACCTCGGGGTTTTTAACTTGAGTCTGAGAGACTTCATGCCTGATTTTTTTAAAAATTGACATATGTTATGTATTTTCAAATTTTAAGATCATTTTGCTCCCACAACTTTTCCTGTTTTTATCTCGTTTTCTATGCAAATCCCATTTTCTGTTCAAATCTCACTGACTAATGTGTTTTGTTTCTGTTTTTGTTATAGAAACGGTCCAGCTGGTGATCTCACAATATGCCACGTCACTGTAGCTGCTTTGGTTGTAAAGGGAACTATGATGGGACACCTTATGTAAAAGTCATATCCTTCCCAAAAGATCCTGAGGAGAGGGAGAGATGGATATTGGCAATGCCGAATGAGAAAGAAAGCTTGAGACGCTTGAAGAAGATATATATTTGTGAGACACATTTCAATTGTGAATGGGTGTCAGTTAAGGGTGGCAAGCGACCCAAACAACCTCCATCAATATTTCCTGGAATACCAAAATCAGCTTTGAAGCAGGTTACCTCAGCCCCACGCCCAACATCATCTTCTACATCACAATCAAGAGCTAAAAAGGTGCATGCAGCTGCTGAGGCTGCAGACAAAATCCGAGATTTCAACCAATTTCGCGCCAAAATTAGCTCCTATTTTCCTGGTTTTAACGTCATAAAAGACCAGAAAGATCTCTACCTATCAAGAACTGACGCTACTGGACAAACTGTCAAGCAGTTCTTTCATCTACAACAAGTCAACTCACCTTTTGGATTCCTATTCTTGAATAGAGTTGAGAAAGATGGCATTGAGGTGCCTAAACGACTTTTTCCTTTGCAAAAGAACTGCTTGCTCTCAAAATGGTCCCAGATTAGATCCATAACTGAACAGGTAAACACCTATGAGTACACAAGCCAGGAAAGTCTTCAGTACATAATAAGCCAGCTCTGCAAAATGACTGAGGCACACGAGCAAAGAAGTGGTGGAAACTTCTACATTGATGTAGTTGACATTATGGCTGCAGCAAAAGTTACAAATTTGCAGACACTTCTAAAGCATGACATTATGCCAGAATCTAGTTCTCGTGTGCTTGATTGCGACAAGAATTGTACTTCTTCCATAAATCCAGATGAGCGAAGTGAACTCATTGACGAGATCACTCCTCAAGACACTCGGGAGCTCTTGAGGTCTGCTGATAACCTTAAGCATAAAGTTGTATATTTGGCTGGATACCTTGTTCATAAATATTGTAATAGCACTAGTATGGAGGATATCATGGATGATGAAGATGGTAACGAGGTGTCATCTGAGTTCTTAGATCATTTGAATAGAGGTGGACTGGGTGTGCCAACTATTTCAACTGTCTTTTTTGTACATAATGCCTATAATTTGCATGCCATGACTAAAATGCATTGCCGCTTTCATTTTGCTGAATTGTTATCTTTTGTAGATGCACCTTTAGCTACTAATAATGCAGCATGTACGACTTTAGCCAACATTCTATTGAAAGCTCAGGTTCTCAATGTAAGTGACAAAGAAAAGGCTGTGAGATGCCTCAGGAGGCAAGAAAAGCTCTCCATCTAGCGATGTTCATCTAATCAAATGTTAATGTCTTTGAGTTTTGTTGTGATGAGAAATACCGTTCTTTATTTCTTATTTTAGTGTTTCATTGTTTTAGGGCTTGTTTGGAATGTTTGAGTAATACAATATTTGACAATATATATTAAATATGGACAGAACTACAGACTTGCCTCTTATTATAATCAGCCATCCCTCACCATCTATGAGTTACACACAAAAACAAGTAAAAATGACCAAAATTCACTATTTTGACCTTGAAATATGACCTTTTGACCTTGAAGATGATGAAGATGACCCCAGGTGGTGCTGAAAATGTCACTATTGAACTCACCGTCCTCAAAAACCCCCCTTTTGACTCAGAGAACGTGTTTCTAGCCCTTCTTAGAAGTCATTTTAGTCCAGGACTCAAGTTAATCCTTCAGACTCAAGTTAAAAACCCCGATCAGGGGACGTTTCAGTCCTTTCTTGAAGGACGATATATGACAATATATATTAAATTCGGACAGCTCTGCAGTCTTGCCTCATATTATAATCAGTTATCTCTCATCATTTATGAGTTTCACACAAAAAACGAGCAAAAATGACCAAAATTCACAAATTTGACCTTGATAAATGACCTTTAGACCTTGAAGATGACCCCAGGTGGTGTTGAAAATGTTACTATTGAACTCACCATCCTCAAAAACCCCCATTTTGATCCAGAGAACGTGTTTCTAGCCCTTCTAGAAGTCATTTTAGTCCAGACTCAAGTTAATCTTTCAGACTCAAGTTAAAAACCCCGAGCAGGGGACGTTCCAGTCCTTCCTTAAAGGAGTCTATGAATTGAAGAGGAAAAATAGTCACACCCATTTCAATAATACATTTTTTTTTTTCGCTCTGGTGAAATCGATCAGCTTCAGCAAAATTTCCCTATATCCTCGTCAATAGTCATCTCTCTGTCTGTCTGTCTGTCTCTCTCTCTCTCTCTCTCTCTCTCTCTCTCTCTCTCTCTCTCTCTCTCTCTCTCTCTCTCTCTCTCTCTCTCTGAGATGCATCACCCCTAAAGTGACAATTTTCTTTCCTGATAAACATCGCAAATAAAACCGCAGATTTCCTAAAAAAATGTCAGAGAACATCAAGACGATGACGCTGATGATAATTTTATTCCTGGAAAATATA